>NC_061122.1:227412622-227472933 GCF_002878395.1 Capsicum annuum | reverse complement strand
AACTTTGAACATATATCTAATTATATACACATATGTATATATGAATTGGATATATGTATTTTTCAACTCTACAACAGAAAGCCAAAAAAAATACAACCACTTATAGTAATTAAATGATACTAACCTGCTTCATCCATTATACATGTTGTTATAAATGCACCAGTATACATTCCTCTCAGATGACTAGCATCAACAACTACGATTGGTCTACAATGATCGAATCCTTTAATGAATGCATGTAGAGCGATAAATATATACAAGAACGCATTATCATTTGTCTTCTTCATTCTTATATGTGAATCCGGATAGGTAGTATTTAGAACATATAAGTATGATGGCAGTTTCCCATAAGATGCTGATGGCTTACCCCTCAATTCTTCTAACGCTCTTTCCTTTGCCCTCCAACATAAAGTGTGTCAAATCCATGCCAAAATCTTCCTTCATGTCATTTTTTATTTTTGTCGCACTGTATTTTCTTTTGTGGTTTTTGAATTTTTGTTTAACCATACCAGCTATCAACATACTAGTTGCATGCACCTTTGGATAGATATTGTCCTTCACCGGGCATGTATGTTAAGGTCTGGATTCTCTTATTCTAAACATTCTTGTTTCTCCTATTCCTGATGCACGCATTAAAAACTCACAGTTGCTTGATTTGCAAAACAATGTATACCTGCACGCAACATAATTTATTACATTAAAAATACATATCCAAACTAACATTAAACAAAATCTGAGAGATATAGAATGTACGTACGTTTTCTTACTTGACCTTTTACTGCGCGTTTGAAACTTCTCCCTAATTGAATAGTCCTTCATGACTGACTTTAAAATTCTTTTTCTCAAGTAAACCTGGTCTTCCTCAACATGCTTATGATGTGGGTCTGAGATAATCACCTCAACAGGATCCATCTCAAAAATATCTAAAGCTTCTGTATTTTCACAAACCGTCAAAGCTCCTTCATTTGTTGTATTTATCACTGATTTCAAGTTGTTACAGTTGATTCCTCTTTCAGCAACACATATAGATGAACTTGCCAAGTTGCTCCCTACAACTTTATCCAAAATGCTTACATATAAAGGAAGACAATTCATGTCTTGTATCAACTTTTTCTACAATATAAACACTTTTAAACCCATATCGTTATGTATTTCTATCTGCCCTGCATTAGGAGTGATTTGATATTCCATTAGAATACGTTTGATGGTTAAATCCACACTTAAGTGAGATGTCAAAACATCGTGCAGCTCAACGAATGTGGTTGATGTGCTCAACAGTATAGCATCAGTGACATATTCTTTGAAATTCTTTTCGTACGTCCATCGACCAGGGTGCTTCACAAGGACTGGTATGCTTCCCATTTCTAAAATACTAAATACACAAACTATTTGATCAAACGGAAGTAAAACAGGCACCAAACATATTATCACATATACACTTATACTCTCAAATTCCCACAAGCAAAACAAAAATACATATGCAGTGTTTACATATATCGCATATAAAATACATATGTAGTGTTAAAACTAAGCATATCAAAAAAATACATCTGGAGCATAGCTAATTTGTAATTTGATATGTTACATACCAATTTGTCAAATATCCCTTCTTATAACACGCACTTTTCAGATTTACGTGCAAACAAAGATACACAACCAACATCTCAATTAAAAAAATACATACACACAAGATTACCTTAAACTAAAATATTTTTGCAAATATACATTTATATATCAAAATTCCTACAACAAAACAAAAAATACATATGCACCACTACCATTAATAATATCAAAAATACATATGCAGTGTTATCATTAAACACATCAAAAATACATATGGACGAAGATATTTTATACTTTTATCTGGGTTCATAGAATAACGTCAACTTCAACAGAAACATTCGTTCAATCAATTATCTAGTATTTCAAAAAAAAAAAATTGAATGTATTTCAATTCGAAAGTTGTTTACAATTATTCTATTGTTAAAACAATCAATATAACAACAAACGATCATCAAAAATAGAGTCGAATACTGATTTTTTTCCCATTGAAACAACTTTAAAGATGAAATTTGCAACAGATACTTGAATTCCAATTTTACTGCTGTCTTGATTATAACTATAATTTGTTTTATAATTTTTTCACATACAAATTAACGACGACAACCAAAACTTGATAAGCACATCAGTAATGGTAAAAAAACAGTGAACTGAATAGCAATAATAGTTATGTACCTTGAGCAGCAGTAATGGTTGAATTTTCAACTGACAGTTGAATTCAAACAAATATAACAGATGAATCAACAATTGAATTTGATTCAATCGAATAACGGATTCGTTTTGCAATTGCTGTTAATTTTCCATAAGAATCAGTTCAATTTTATTAAGCAATACAGGGTTGGTTTAGAAGAAATTGAAAAAAAATTGCAGTTGTTAATGGTGAAAAACTAAAATTTGAATTATTTGATTATAACGGATGTCACGTTTTTTAAGTGTTTTAAATGGAAAAGGAATCAACATATTTACTTGATTGGTAATTATACCATATATAGCTCAACTAATTTCAGTTAATTAAGTTCAGTAATTTTTTTGTAGATGTCAACATTTTTTAAAAATACAAAATAAAAGTTGCTATAAAATGTAATTATGAAACAGTTGCTATAAAACTAGTAATTAGGCTCTTAAGTATGCTACTTGTGAATTTTACCCAAAAAGGTATGGGCAGTTTTGTTGGGCTGCCCATATGTTGAAGGCCCATTTAGCTCAATAGCCCAAGACATCTTCGGAGATTAATTGAGATTCGATTTTTCTCTAATTCTTCTTCGAAATCGGTTCACTCCACCGAACCAATTTCCTTGAGCACTCTTTGGGCCCGTTTGGCCATGAAAATTTTTTCCTTTTTTTCAATTTTTTTTCCGGAGTTGGAAATTGTGGTGTTTGGTCATAAAAATTCAGAAAATAATTTCAAAAATTTTTTCTGAAAAGGGAAAACAGGTTTTTGTTGTTTTCACAATTTTCTAATTCCAACTTTATTATTACATATAATCCCAATCTTTTAAATCTTTACATAAAACTCTCCTTATAACATTACTTTTTCAATATTACGTATATAACAGTTTTAAAGAATAACATAATTATAATTTCAAACTTAATGTTATCCTAATTAATATATATCTCTTTTTCTCGCTCATCATTATTTTTATCCCTTATTTAATTTTTCTCTCTTATTTAAGATATTATTTTACTGCTAATTTATATTTATACCCATAAATATATAAAGTATTATATTTATAATAGAAATATACAAAATATGTTATATATAAAGTTTATACCAGGTATATACCATATACACACATATATAAATATACAAAGTATTAAGAAAAATACTAAGCATATTTATATATTTATGGTATATGATATAATATACCATAAATATGCAAAACATGTTTTACATAGAAATAATTTATTCATACATAGTAAAATCTTTCATGTATAAGAAAATTAAAGAAATAAATTAGCGGAACCCTAAAATTTAATAACAACTCATCATTTCCTATGTTTTAGGAACGGAAAATGAAGGAAATAAATTAAATAAATTCCTAAAAAAATAAATTTGTTTGAAAGATAATATTTGTTACCTAAAAAACAGGAAGCAGTGATCTATTAATATAACATTCATATTTAAAATTTTCAAATATGAGAAAACGGCTATTAATGTAAATATTATATGTCATAATTGAAATTCATTAAATATGACCATGTATATGTAATTATTTTTATAATAGTGGCTAATTGCGTCTTTTTTCCATGAGTAGGTAAATTTTAGTTGGATGATCTTGATAGTTTGTAAAAGTTAGGGCATAAAATCATATTTAAAAAAAAAAAATTAAAAGTAAAAAAAAAATAAAAAAAAAATGATCAAACATAACTCTAATTTTAATTTTAACTCCAACTTCAGAAAATTTTAATTTTTATGGTGAAACGGCTATTTTTTTAGCGCCTTGTCTTAACTTTTTATCTTGCCACGTGTATAAGATGTTTTTTTGCCCAATACAATACGCTGATTACTGAAACTTTTTTGTCTTTTAGGTAAGAGTATTTCGTCTAAATATATTTTTGAGCATTAATGAGTGACTCTATATAGTAATTCATTTTGAGATTTTGGCTACTTTTTAGCACCGAAAGGTCTAACTCAACCTAGTAGTTCAATAAAATTGAGTTGAACATCGTGAGGTTTTAATTTAATTTTCCACATAAAATAATATTAAGTAACTTTTTTCATCTGTTTCAGCTTAATGAATAGAATTACCTATAAGAATATGTACAAACTGATTCGGATACTAAAATTATTTAAAAAAAGTTGGCTATTTTTAATTAGCAATTTTGGAAGGAAAAAAAAATGAATATTTACCCTTTTTTTATTTCAAGAAATGGCCAAGTTATAATCAAAAATATTATATTGGGCTGGACTATATGTTTATGGAAGGGCAAAATTCAGAAATAGCATACTTAATCCTTTAATTATGAGATTCATGGCAACACTTTCTTAATTGCATATTATAGCAACTTTTGATATGTATTTTTGCAAAGTGTTGCTATAAAAATACAAATATAATTGTTTTTACTGCATTAAATATCTGATCTAAATATGGTAATAATTTCATAAATTAACAATTAAAGATTACAATCCCATTAAAAGCTCACTAATCACCCTTTTTCCGTTACCTTCCAACAACCCTATTCAAATTCAAAAAAAAAAATTGTATTATCCACTCGCTATATGCGTGATTCTTCTTCTTCTTCAAAAAAAAAAATTCAATTCAATTTTCCAGTCGCTAAACGCATGATCCTTCAAAAAAAAAAATCAATTCAAATTTTTGTTGAAACTTCAAATTTACTGTAATTGAACAATCAAATTCAATTGTACTTGTTGATGTTCAAAAAAAAATTCGTAAAGTTCAACTATCAACATTACCTTGTTCTCGATAACACTTTGGAATTCAATTATCTTCTACGAATTAGTGCTTAAGTGTTGTTTCAGGTATTACCGTATTTTTTTTTTTAGTATATTTTGTTTTTGCCGATTATTTTTTTCAATTACTCAATTTGTGATGCATCGTAGATTTATTTACTGATGCTCCTATCTAGTTTTTTGTTGTCGCCGTTAAATTTTGTATGAATAATTTCTAAACGAATTTCGAGTTATAAGCAAAGAAGGAGTAAATTCAACATATATAGCAAAAACCTTCAGAATTCAACTATTTGTTGCCAAATTTCAGTTTAGAAGTTGTTTCAGGTATTAAAATTTCACTGTTCGACTATTTATTTGATGATGGTTTGTTGTTATTTTGATTGGTTTAATAATTGAACAAATTGTGAAGCTTTCTAGAATTTCGATTATGAACATAATTTAAACAAATTTTGATTTGAATTTTATTCAATTATTTTCTGAAATCCTAGATCAATGAATGATCGAATTCAACTGTTGAATGTGATGAAATTCTATTGACACATATCAAAATACAAATTAGGTAATGTATTTTTTTGTGTTTAATGTTAAAACTACATATGTATTTTTGCTATGCTTAGTGTTAACACTGCATATGTATTTTTGGTTTGTTTGTCGGAATTTCAGAATATAACTGTATATGTGAAAATATATGTTATACGTATTTTACTTCTGTTTGATTCAGTAATTTCTGTATTTGGTTGAAAATTTTTGTTGTGTTTGTATTTTACTTAAAACAAATTTTATTTTAATGTATTTTTTGAACAAATTGTGAAGCTTTGTAGAATTTCAATTATGAACATAATTTAAACAAATTTCTATTTGAATTTTATTCAATTATTTTCTGAAATCCTAGATCAATGAATGATCGAATTTAGTTGTTGAATGTGATGAAATTCTATTGACCCATATCAAAATACAAATTAGGTATGCTCCCAGATGAATGAGACGTCTATAACAATTGTACTGCCATCAAAGTACAAACGCCCTCCTGGAAGACCTCCTGCAAAGAAGGATCGTGAAAAATCGGGTCGAGATATGTTTGAAAAGAAGAACATCAACTCATGCACTGGATGTGGGGCTAAGGGTCACAACAGACATTCTTGTAGGAAATATCATAAATGATACATTTTTTCTTCTGTATTATTTTTTAATACTTTCTTCTACACTTTTTATAATAATGAACCCATTTTTATGGTTCTAAACATTTATTTAGCATTTGCGATCTAAGCACTGTTTAATATGAATGTTGCATTTGTATATAATGCAAAATCTGAACACTACTTATGTATTTTGAATCTACATATCATATGTATTTTGAACACTGTATATGTATTTTTAGTACAAATTTAGTAACTTTGATTAACCTCATATGAATGTTAGCTTTAGAATGAAGAAAAATTAAAATAAATATGATGTATATTGCATATGTATTTTTAATGCAGTTTCATATGATTTTAATAAAATTTTAAAATAAATTAATTTCATGCATTTTTCTAAATTAGTTAGTTTGAATCACCTCATATTTATTTTGAAACTATTGAACAAAGGATAAATACATATGATATATTCTGCATATGTATTTATTTAATGCAAAATCTAAACACTGTATATGTATTTTTTATCTCTAAATCTCACAGCAAAAAAAATAAAACTGCATAAAATACTTAAATGAATTTCTTTCATTCAATTCACAAACTTAAAGTTGAATTCATCTCATATGTATTTTGAAAGTAAATGAACACAAATTAGAATATATACGAAGGTAAGTGCATATATATTTTTATTGAAAATTTCAAGACTGCATATGTATTTCAGAGGTCAATCGCACTGCAACCAATATTATTGAACACTGGAGTAAAACACATAGTACAAAATTGTTGAAAACATATTCAACTTATACAACAGAAATGAATTACTTTCATCACTTCAAAATAAGTAACATTTAAACACTTCAAAACTTGAAATAAGTTTGTATAAAAAAAACAACATCCATACACCAGTTTGTCGACTATCCAATGTAATAAATTCAACAATCATCATATTTCTAAAACTTCAGTGACACTAGTTATTCGGCTTTGCCTGCCAGGCCTCAAGGGTGCTTCGACATCGCTATGAGCATTTGCTTCTTGTTTTCCCATGCCATATATAGTCCCACAATAGTGCAGCATAACATGTACGAAGTGTGTTGGGGTTGAACTCAATCAAAGAAACTCTTTTACCATAAGAAAGATACTTTGCGTATGTTACCATATACAGACCACAGTCCCTACAAAAAAAAAATTGAATAATAAAATTTAATTTCTACAAACGATATTGGTAAATGTATATTAAAGTACTTACAAGCTTTCACTTGATTGTTGAACCAATTCTTCTGCAAATAACACATCAAAAAGATCAGACAAGTTTTTATCTTTGTATATTGGATGTAATGAAGATCAATACCTTTCTTTTCGTAGAAATTACAAGCTTGGGACACAATGGGATAATCTTAGCTAATTTTTGTATCTCAGCCAGAACAACTGCATAGTGACCAGAGAATTCATATGAATTATATAAGAATATACACCTCTCGGAGAATGATAAAACTGCGAGAACCCAATGATGTTTCTTAAATTTAACAAAAAAAAAATCTTGTAAAACTGTAAAAAAACAACAAAACACATTAAAACTACACCTTAAACTGTATAAATCAACAAAATACAACCAACACATCAAAAAATACATATAACATGCATATGTATTTTTAACAGAACAAATCACCTCACTGCAATTCCTAAATACATATCAGGAGAAACATAAAATACATATTAACTCACTGAAAAAATACATATTACCCCAATTGATAAAGCTTTACAGAAATCCCTAAATATATAACAGTAAATAAAAATACATATACAACGAAAAAATACCTCTTCCTCCATGTCTTCTTCAGATTCATTAGCACAAAGAGTTCTCAACATCGTCATCAACATTGTTTGACTTTTCAATTTCTTTTGCTTTTCTTTTCTTCTCATATTTTTTTTTAATTTGTTCGTCTTTTGGAGAAGAAACTTTTTTCAACCACTTTTTTCTTCAAAATATCAGCTATCTTCGAAAAAAATTCAACCAACAACAACAACAAATCAACCCAAAATCATCTACAATATTCATTCAACTCCGATTATCCTCCATTTATCGCACCAAAATAAAACCCAGTTCCAATTCTCATCCAAAATTTAATTTTTTCAACTATATCAACTCATAAAACATCAAATTTAACTGAAAAACAAACAAAACAAAATTCAGAAAATTCGATGACCTTGATTCTCCGTTAACAACTACAAAAATCAAAACCTTAAAGATGAAATGGAAAAATTGTTTACAGTACAAAAAAAAAAAGTATATTGAGAAATTGATAACATGCAATAACTGAATTAATTATTTACCTGAAATTGTGGAACAATAATCGTGGAAAAGACGTTAAGAAAACCTTAAAGATGAAATGGAAAAATTGTTTACAGTACAAAAAAATATATATATATATTGAGAAATTGATAACATGCAATAACTGAATTAATTATTTACCTGAAATTGTGGAACAATAATCGTGGAAAAGACGTTAAGAAGGAAAAACTTTAAAAGAGAAAATCTGATAAGAAGCATGAAAAATGATAAAGTATAAAGCAATTAAAGGAAAGAGAAAGTTTTAAGTGTAAATAATGGAATCTGCTTTTAAGATGCGGTAATTGTAGTCCTCCACTTAAAATAATGTTACAAATGCTACACAAGGTGATTAGGAAAAAATATTGCTATTTTTTATAATTTAGTACTTAGGTATGCTAACATTGGTATTTTTTCCTTTATGGAAAGTCATTTAGCTCAATTATTGAAATAAAATTGTAGTTGTTCCTGCAACATTGTTCATTTTTATTTGTTGTTTATTTTTAAAATAGATTTCTACTGTTATATTAGTTAAGATAACTTTTTCTTTTCCCTAATTTATCGTTAATATTGTCAAAATGCGATAACTGAGTAAAATAAACAAGAAAATAAAAGTCAAAGGCGGTATAAAATAAAATTCCATAACCCTAATACACAAATTTTACAGCCATTTCTCTGAACCATACCTCAACTATTCACTTTGTCCCCATATTGGAAAATTTGCAATTCTTGATTTTGCAGATATATATATTAAAGTTCAAATTCTTATTAAAGCTTATTTCTTCTGCTTGTTCACAAATCTAAAAAGAGGAAAGAAGAAAATGGACAACGGTGAAATCCCAGAAAATGCTCCTGAACGTATGTATATTCTTCTATTGTTTTTTTTTTAATAGTATTTATGTCAATTTGCGTGCACTTCGACTAATTTCATGTGATACCTGCCTTGTATGTTCTTGATTTTTTGTTGAAGAACCATAGTGTTCGAGGTGCGCCTCGACTAATTCATGTGATATCTGCCTTGTATATTCTTTATTTTTTTTTTTTATAATTGTACTGTTTTTGTGTTCACTTTGACTAATTCCATGTGATACCCAGAGGCGGAGCTAGCCTCTTTAGGGGCCCTTCGAAGGAAAACTATACTATTATACATGATTAAAATTATTTTTTATGTGGTTATAGTAGGTGTTAACCCCTTCGACTAAGTTTTCTTTGGATATTTAACCCCTCAGTTGAAATCTTGGCTCCGCCTCTGGTGATACCTACCTTATATTTTCTTGATTTTTTGTTTGATAACCATGGTCTTCACTAATTTCACGGGCCTTGTGTATTCTTTACTTTATTTTTTATAACTGTGGGGTCACGGCCAGCTTGCTTGCGCATAGTTAGACTAATTCCTTGGGATACATGCCTATATATTCTTGAATTTTTGAGCTTTTATTTTTTAGTTTTTTGCTTTTATTTGATTTTGTTTTGATTTTTTTTGCAGATTGTCCAGGTCCACAATCTGAGACAGCAGGGAAATCCGATGCTTGTCAAGGATGTCCTAATCAAGAAGTTTGTGCTACTGCTCCTAAAGGACCTGATCCTGGTCTGTTCTTGATTTTCCTATATTTTTTGCCATCACTGTTTTGTTCTTTGGTTTGTACATAATTTACAACAACAACAACATACCCAGTGTATTTCCACAAGTGGGGTGTGGGGAGGGTAAAGTGTACACAGTCCATACCAATGCCTCAGATGATGAAGTAGAGAAGCAGTTTCCGATAGACCCCCGACTCAGGACAGATAACAATATAACAATCAAAAAACATAAAATATACGACAAAATGATACAAGAAACAAGACACCCGTAGATTAATACTATAAACTATCTATCCAAAACCACCACCAACACCAAAATACTACGAACAAGAAACTACAAGACGGTTTGTGTTTTAATTTTGTGAAAACAAATTATACTTTCTTGAGCTTGTTTTTGTTGCCTTTGAGATATTGGGTGTCAATTATGTGATTTTAAGATGTTCCCTAGTTCTTTTTGCCGATCGGAAATAGCTCCTTACCTTGTAGGGGTTAGGTGTTAGCGTCCACACTACCCTCCCAGACTGAACTTGTGGGATTACACTTACACTGGGTATGATGTTGTTGTTGTTGTTGTTGTTCCTTTTGCGTTCTTGAGCTTGTGTATAGTGTATACTCCCAACATGTACCAGGGTAATTCTAGGAATCATGCTCCATCCGTTTTCAATTTGCTCGTCTTACTTTCCTTTTTTTCTTTTTTACCTTTTTTAGTCCATATGACATGTTGAAGACCACAAGATTAAAGGAAATTTTGGTGCATTACACCTATCTTTTAGTTTAAGATCACAAGATTCAATAGTCTTCTTTACAAATCAGAGAAACAAATTGAAACAGAGGGAGTAGCTTTTCTCCTTTTGATGAATTTGAACCCCCGTCTCGAATGATCTTTATTATAGCTTTGTACCTTTGGATGCTATCTGGTTCTATTTTAGGCTTATGTTTAAATAACTGTTGCTTGCTCATTGTTGTCGTTTTGATGCCTTGACTGATTTAGCACCTGATTGTTGAGAAGTCATTGCTTGATGATGTCAACTGGGTTCTGAGGAGTTTGATAGAATCTCTTGGGAGGATTACGATTTTCTCAGCAATTTAATTTTCTCTTTGTGATGCATTAGTATATTCTAATACCCTCGTATTGCAACACACGTTACACAGAGTCTAAGGAAGTAAAATATCTTCACTGGTTATTATTAATATGTTTGTTCCAAATGATAAAAAAGAATATCCCTGCTTCGCAATTAGTGACATTATAAAATGACAAAGACTTCTTTCTTCTATAATTCGAAGTGTAATCTTTCAGTATCGCTTACAGTATTTTACAACATTGTGTTGGTAGATAATTCGAAGTGACCACGTCTTTCTTTTCTTATTAGACAGTGCACTACTGCACGTTAGGAGTCAAATTATGTTAATGAAGCACAGTTGAGGGTCTATCAAGTAGCTATTGGGAATTTTACATATCAAAAAGAAGTAGAAAATAGTGGAAATTTCATTATTTATGAAGCACTAGTTGCAGTTCGAGTGCTCTTTTTGCTGAAGTACAAGATGGCAACATTTAAGATATATTACCATCGGCAGCTTGCTTTTCAGAAAAAACCAAGTCCTCCTATAATTTCTCTTCCATGTTTGTTGCTTGTGTCATTATGTCTTCTTGGAGTCTTTCCTAAAGTACAAGTATGGATGCTGACTTTGTTTTGTCTAGACCTTTCAGCTTAGTGAAATCATTAACCGGGGAAGTCGTTTAAGGAGGAAAGGAGTAATCTTTAACAGAAAGTTTACTGAAAAAAAATAAACTCGGGCTTGTTGTATGCAGAAAGAAGAACATATGAAAGCATAAAAACACATGCTTTGCGATGACTGATGCGACAGGAGTTTTTTAGATGTTATTGGTTCTAATTTTATATCTAGTGTTTGACATGTTAATTTGAGTTTATGATCTCACGTAGATAAGTTGCAACTTAAGTAGCCATTATGAATATATATTGCAGCAAAGTAGGAAAGGAAATTTTGGAAATTATTGACTGCGGTTACGAATAATCTCTTTGATACTGAGAAGTAGTTTGCAAAATCCCTAGGTTTATCGAAAATTGAAATGATGAAGTGGAAGACGGTCTGATACTAACTCGTTTTCCTTGTGTTCGCATTTATGATTTCGTGCAGACTTGGTGACAATAGTAGAAAGAATGGTAACTGTGAAGCACAAAATACTGGTTTTATCTGGCAAAGGTGGAGTTGGTAAGAGTACATTCTCAGCTCAACTTGCTTTTGCATTGGCGGCTATGGATTTCCAAGTAGGTCTTCTTGACATTGATATATGTGGCCCCAGCATCCCCAAGATGCTTGGTCTCGAAGGTCAAGAGATTCACCAGAGTAATATTGGATGGTCACCTGTTTATGTTGAGTCTAACCTTGGGGTTATGTCAATTGGTTTCATGCTCCCCAACCCCGATGAAGCTGTCATATGGAGAGGGCCTCGCAAGAATGGTCTAATTAAACAATTCCTCAAAGAAGTTTTCTGGGGAGAACTCGATTTTCTTGTGGTTGATGCTCCACCGGGGACATCAGATGAGCATATTTCAATCGTTCAGTTCCTCCAAGCAACTGGAATAGATGGTGCAGTTATAGTCACAACCCCACAACAGGTATCTCTGATAGACGTGAGGAAAGAAGTTAGTTTCTGCAAGAAAGTCGGGGTGGAGGTTCTCGGTGTTGTTGAGAACATGAGTGGTCTTTCCCAGGCACTCTCAGAATTCAAATTCACGAGAATAACAGAGACTGGCGAGCAGAAAGACATGACCGAGTGGGCCATGTCTTATATCAAAGAAAATGCCCCAGAAATGCTGAACTTGATTGCCTGTAGTGAAGTTTTTGATAGTCGTGGCGGAGGTGCTGCAAAGATGTGTAATGATATGGGCGTCCCTTTTCTCGGGAAAGTACCACTGGATCCTCAACTTTGTAAAGCAGCTGAAGAAGGACGATCTTGCTTTTCAGATGATAAATGTCGCGCAAGTGCCCCTGCACTCAAGATGATAATTGAGAAGATGTTGGCTCAGAAAAAGATCTCAACAGAGAATGGAGCATAGTATTTATTACCTTCTTTAGCTCTGTACCTTTTCTTTGATCAAGTTCTGGGGTACTTGTGAGCTAACGTTTACTCTAGATACGGATGTATTATACAGTTTCTAGCGATTTTTATACGATGATCTTTTAAACGGGTATGTCTTTTCCCAGTGAAATTTAGTCTGAATAATGTTGGATGAAGAAATCTCTTGTGATGTCAGTTCAGGTTGAGTGCTTTGATGTGTTATGCTTTTAGTAGTCTGATGTGGTTACTGATTGCCATGCAGTTACTCTCTGGAACAAACTGCTCCTGCATAATTTAACCGGTACTTGTTCGATGTTTGTGTTGGTGGAAGATAACAGATACTCGGTGGATTAGTTGTTGTGTGCAAGTTGATCCAAGAAGAATGCTGCTAACCAAGAAAATAAGAATTATTTAAAATATTTTCTTCGAGACATTGATGAGATCTCCCGTTGTTGTGTTGTGCTTTTCTTTCTTTAAGCTGAAGATCTTTATTGAAAATAATCTCCTATCTTTCAGGTAGGAATAATGTCTTCATATGCCTTCATACTCTATTCTTGTCAGATTTACTTATTATTTATTCATTGGGGTATATTATTATTGTTGAGAGCTTTTTCGATTACCACAAGACTATTAGCAAAGCTCCTTAAAATGAAACCAATCCGGAATATGAACCATAAAGGAATATTTTTAGTAGTATCGGTCATTTACCCCACAATCCTTTTATTTTTTTTTCTTAATTGAAGAAATAATTGGAAAATAAAACAAGTACAAAAATGAGTAATAACCCCCAATAGAGACTGATACGATTCAACTAAACATTTTATTCGTTCGAGTTTGATTGTGTCGTAGCTCTATAATTCAGATTAAGTTTATCGTTGGATGAACTGCATTGCTAATATTAATCCCCCAAAAATACGATAGATACAGCTAGGCCGTGAATAACTAACTATGCATTGCTAATATTAATCCTCCAAAAATATGATAGATACAGCTAGGCCATGAATAACCAACTATGTAAAAATTGGATAGGTTCGAGCTATCATTAGCTATTGTAGACGTTTTAAGGTAGAAGAGGTTAGACAGGCTGTCCGCAGGATGCGAAGGGGTAGGGCGACGGGGCCGGATGAGATACCGATGGAGTTTTGGAAGTTCGTTGGAGAGGCTGGTGTAAGGTGGTTGACTGGATTGTTTAATGAAATTTTCAGGACGGCAAAGATGCCCGAGGCGTGGAGGTGGAGTACCATGATCCCTCTCTATAAGAATAAGGGGGACATTCAGATTTGCGATAACTATAGGGGGATTAAGTTATTGAGTCACTCGATGAAGATCTGGGAGAGAGTGGTAGTCCGTCCGGCCTTGTTGTATGGAGCGGAGTGTTAGCCAGTTAAGAACTCCCACATCCAAAAAATAAAGGTGGCAGAAATGCGGATGTTGCGCTGGATGTGTGGACTGACTAGAGGGGATAGAGTTCGGAATGAGACTATTCGGGAGAAGGTTGGTGTGACTTCAGTGGAGTGCAAGATGCGGGAAGCACGATTGAGATGGTTCGGACACGTGAAGAGGAGGGGCATGGATGCCCCGGTCCGTAGGTGTGAGAGGCTAGCGTTGGATGGTTTTAGGCGGGGTAGGGGTAGGCCGAAGAAGTACTGGGGTGAGGTGGTTAGGCGGAACATGGAACAGTTACAGCTCACTGAGGACATGACCCTAGATAGGAAGGTCTGGAGGACGCGAATTACGGCAGAGGATTAGGGCCAGTTCGGGTCGCTAGTGTAGGGAATTACTTGGTGGGGGTTTTATTCTTGTCATGATTCCGTGTTCCGTATTCCATGTTGTATTACAAATCTGTGTGCTTTCCCCTGCTTTCCTCTGCTTTATATTACTTATGGGTGCCGTATTTATGTTATGTAATCTGCTTCTGTGCTGCACTATGTGTTTGTGTGGTATCTCGTGCCTTGAGCCGGGGGTCTATCGGAAACAGCCTTTCTACTTCATCAGAGGTAGAGGTATGGACTGCGTACATCTTAACCCCCAGACCCCACTAGGTAGGAATACACTGAATTTGTTGTTGTTGTTGTTGTTGTTCGAGCTATCATTAGCGCCTCCTAATAGTTCAACCCGTGACAAACTTAAACGGACCAAACTGTTCACGAGTAATATCCAAGGGACTATTTTAGACATATTCCAAAACATAACGAACCATTTTGTCATTTTGTTAAAGTTACTAAGTACATGATTTTGTCGTTTATTGTCCAAAAAGCTGTTCTTTAATATCTCCAAAGTACAAATAGCAGCGGCAGCTGGAGATTTCTATAAATCAGATAACATTCTTAGTTTCAACATACAAATTCTTGAAATTGCTTACGCTGAATCTTCGTGTCACTGTCTTTTTCTGTGAGTCAAGACGAATTTCTTATATTTTTGTTAATATCTGGTGTGTCTACAACCTGTTTGATTATATGCTCCAATGATAATTACATTAGCAAATTTATAGAAAAAGAAGCTCAGTAACTAAACTTGCGCTATGCACGAGGTTCGGGAAGGGACAACCACAAAGGTCTATTGTACGTAGCCTTTATTTCTCGAACCTGTGACCTCCTTGTCACATTGCATTAGCAAATTTGTAAAAAAAGAGCAGCCCAAGGTGCTCTGGGTTCTAGGAAGGGCTGGCCCACAAGGGTCTATTGTACGCAACCTTAACCTGCATTTCTTCAAAGGGTTGTTTCCTCTGGTCACATTACATTAGAAAATTTGTAAAAAAAGAGCATCCCGGTGCACTAAACTCTTGCTATGCGTAGGTTCTAGGAAGGACTGGACCACAAGGGTCTATTGTAGGCAGTCTTACCTGTATTTCTGCAATAGTCTATTTCCACAGCTCAACCCCGTGATCTCCTGGTGACATTACATTAGCAAATTTTGTATCCTCTCCTTATTGACTAAGATTAAACATAAATCGATTCCCATACGGGAAAAGGGGAAAAAAAATCTAAACTTGGTGAATTTATTGCTCTTATATGAATTGCTGAAACAGGGATATGGTTCCTCTCAATATAGAATCTTGTTCAAGTTCTGTTCTTTATCCATTTGGAATGTATGAAGAGAATGAGGAGCTGTTAATTGCTATTATTTTACATTTCCATTATTGCAATTACTATTGTTAGACAAGACATGATGCAGCTCCAGCTTACCAAGGACATTAACTTAGAAGGTTTTTGGAATATACGGATTAGGGTAGAGGGTTAGTTAGGTAGTTAAGGGTTGTCTCGCTTAATCTTTCATGCTAGTAATCGTAGTATTACTCTGGAAGTTTCTTGTCATTCCTTTTCTGTTACTATTTACTGGTTCTAGTACTTCGATTATCGTACTATTTTTTGTTAGTGACTGTCCGTTTTTTAGTATGTCTTTGTCATGCTTTCTTTAACATATCGTCTTGGTTTCTTATTTCAAAATGCTTTTACTTGAGTAGAAGGTCTATTGGAAACAACCTCTCTATCTTGTAGGGGATAAGGTCTGCGTACACACTACCCTCCCCAGATCTCACTTCTGGGATTACATTGGCTATGTTGTTGTTCTTGTTAATTACTATTTTCGCTCATGTTGTATTGCCTTTACTGAAAAGATTTAGTTTTTATTCAATCTTCACTGTCCTACAGCACAAAATGAGATGAGATCCGTGTTGAGATTCAAAGAGAACCTCATACCAGTACGCGGACTGTTTTTTTCTGGTCCACTGTCTCCACTTCTTCTTCAACATCTGTGCTGTTACTCTGTTGCAGCAACCCAGTGGCAGAATGAGACAGTACCAATCAAATGTAGTAATCTGCTTTATGAGTTCACTACTTATTGCTATAGCAGGGATCTTCCCAGGGCCATGCAAGCATTGAATTCCTTGCAAAAACACAAAATATGGGCTGATGCTGTCACCTACTCTGAACTCATTAAATGTTGCTTGGCTCGTGGGGCGGTGGAACAAGGTAAACGGGTCCATCAACATGTGTTCTCCAATGGTTATGAACCCAAAACATTCCTTTTTAACACAATTATGAACATGTACGTGAAATTTAAAATGTTGGATGAAGCACAAGATTTATTTGATCAAATGTCTGATAGAAATGTTGTCTCCTGGACTACCATGATAGCAGCCTACTCTAGCGCTAAGATCAATAACAAGGCCTTGGAGTTTTTGATCCTCATGCGGAGAGATGGCGTGAGACCTAATATGTTTACGTATTCCTCTGTTCTGAGAGCTTGTGATGACCTTTCCAATCTTAGGCAGCTCCACTGCAGTATACTTAAAGTTGGTCTGGAATCGGATGTATTTGTCCGAAGTGCTCTTATTGATGTTTACTCCAAAATGGGTCAACTCGAGTGTGCAATGTGCACATTTAATGAGATGGTGACTGGGGATCTTGTCGTATGGAATTCCATTATTGGTGGTTTTGCTCAAAACAGTGATGGGGATGAAGCTTTGATGCTTTTTAAAAGAATGAAGAGAGCTGGATTCTCAGCTGATCAGTCGACCTTGACAAGTGTTCTGAGAGCTTGTACTAGTTTGGCACTTTTAGAACTGGGAAGGCAAGTCCATGTTCATGTAGTCAAGTTCCAGCGGGACCTAATCCTTGACAATGCACTTTTGGACATGTATTGCAAATGTGGCAATTTGGAAGACGCACACCAAATATTTACTCAGATGATAGAGAAGGACGTGATCTCCTGGAGCACCATGATCATAGGCTATGCCCAGAATGGTTTCAGTAGAAAAGCACTGGAATTGTTCAATGAGATGAAAGTCTCAGGGATCAAACCAAACTACATCACGGTTCTTGGAGTTTTATTTGCTTGCAGCCATGCAGGACTGGTAGAAGATGGACAATATTACTTCCACTCAATGAAGAAGCTCTTTGGTATTGATCCAGGAAGAGAACACTATGGTTGCATGGTTGATCTTCTTGGAAGATCTGGGAAGCTAGATGAAGCGGTGAAGCTAATCCGTGAAATGGAATGTGAACCAGATGCAGTGACATGGAGAACATTGCTTGGTGCCTGCAGAGTACATCGTAACATGGATTTAGCTGAGTATGCTGCCAAACAAATCATAAAGTTGGATCCAAGTGATGCGGGAACTTACATATTACTATCTAACATATATGCGCGCACTCAAAAATGGGAAGACGTTGAGGACTTGAGAAGGTCCATGAAGGAAAGAGGAGTGAAGAAGGAACCGGGATGCAGCTGGGTTGAAGTAAACAAACAAATCCATGCTTTTATAATGGGAGACAACTCCCATCCACAGATAAAGGAAATTAACAAAGAGCTAAATCAGATTATTTGGAAATTAAAGGAGGCGGGATACGTTCCAGACACAAACTTTGTGTTGCAAGACCTTGAAGATGAACAGATGGAAGACTCACTTCTGTACCACAGTGAGAAAATAGCTGTTGCCTTTGGTGTAATGAGCCTCTCTAGAGAAAAGACCATTCGAATCAGGAAAAATCTCAGGATATGCGGAGATTGTCATTTATTTGCGAAACTTTTGGCACAGATATTGCGTCGAAGCATTGTCATAAGAGACCCAATCCGGTACCATCATTTTCAGGATGGCGTTTGTTCTTGCGGAGATTATTGGTAGTAGGGAATGGATTTCAGTTGAGTATGATAAGCTACCTAGTTAATATGCTTTTGATATACGTATAAGCTTCACTATCTACATTAAACACATATTCATGTCCTCCCGTGTTTTATATGTTTTTCTGGCAGATTAGTAACATTTGTGGAAATAGTGGCAATGATGAAGGCCTTATGTTACTCGGACTCTCCAAAATTGTTACTGCACCTGTGTCGGATTCTCCAGAAGGCACTACTTTTGGAGAATCTGATGCGCACCCATCGATATTTTGAAGAGTCTGAGCAACATAGGATGAAGCACAATGTACTGGTTCATGAAGCAGCCGTTGGGTTCATAAGAGTTCACTCTCTGCTCAACTTGCATTTGCATTGGCAGCTACGAGTTTCGAGATTGGCAATTAGAATTACTGCAAGGTATGTGGGTTTAAGGAAATGCATCTATTAGTTGGACTGTTCAAGCCTATGATCTTTTGAAAATTTCATCCTTTTTCAATATCTAAAAAATTAATCCTTCGTCAATTTTCAGATTGCCTAGGTCCCCTCTTTGATATCTGCAAGAAATTTTATGCTTGTCAAGAGCTTTGCGCAACAGTATTAAATGACCCAATCCATGTCCTTTCTTGTTCCTATCATTCCCTAGCCTTTAAATAACTCACTTAATCTTTAAACCAAAGACTGTTAAGTTGGGAAAACGGAACTTTTTAATTGGAATTTTCGTTGAATTATTCATTTGACTTCAAAAATAAGCCTACTTACTCGAAAGGTTGTCAGGAAGTGGGATGACAAAGATGGTATTCTAGTACTACACTGATTATTGGATAATTACACAGCTGCGACAATTTGCAGACGGGAATATGCAATCTACTTCCAACAGTTTCTTTAACTACAAAGTAATTATGTCACACATAAACATTGGTTCATTAGGTGCTTCAATAACGTGTTACGGAGTATTAATCTTCCATCTTCCATCGGTACTGTGTGGTTTAATTTGTATGGTGGATTAAGAATAATAGGCTTCATTTGTCCATATAGGCAACTATGTGCTCATTTTCTACATGTTTGTTTCTTATGGTTTCCTTGCAGATTTACGGAGATCTTGAAAATAGCAAACGTTGAAGCTGAACTAACTAGTCATATCTATCAAAGAAAAGATCGATTAGAGCACATCCTCTACGTAACTGGCATTTGCACTGACAGCTGAGGTTTTCCATTTCGGTCTCCTTAATATGATTGTTTGTGGCCCGAGAGTAATTCACTTGGTCTAGAAGTGCAGGAGATTTACCAGTGTGATCCGGTTTGTTCCTGCACAAGGGAACTGATGGTACAGTTGTATACCCCTGGAGTATGTGTTTCTTACAGATGTGATGATATAGTTTCCGCGAGAAATTTGGCCTGAAGGTTCTTGATGCGGTCTAGAAGTAATTCAAGTAACATATGAGCTTAACGCGTAAAAGGTCCTATTATTGTTGCTCCGAGAACTTTGTTTCAGCGGTTAGAATACAGTTCATGATGTGTGGATTTGGCGCATGTCAGTAGCTTCAGTTCTGCACGAGGCTGAAACACAGAAGCAGCGTGGAGGGGCGGACTCATTATCTACCAAGTACGAATCGGGAGATTTTAGGCTCTGAAAAAACTAAATCTTGTTAATTGTTATTGCTGCTGTACAAGGCCATTATTGGTATTTGGTAACCTATTATTGATTGGAGAATCTGCAATTATTACTTGAAATGTGGTTTGCCAGATTAGTAATGGAATGCCTTGTTATGTTCTTGTCACAAAATTATTAATGTAGGCAAATTTTGTTTTTAGAAAAAAAAAAACAAATAAATTCTGAAACTTATAGTAATCCAAGTTGTGACATTTGTATAATGTGCTTCACTACGTACTCTCCCTCTTAAATGGTCTTTAATTAACACTAGCAACTAGAACAATAAGTTCTTGTGGAGCCATTTTTTTGCTAAGAAAGAACAGGTCAAACCCCTCTTTTGCCTATTATTACTTGTGGACAATAACAACCTAGTCAATATAATTTCATCAATGATATCTAAAAAGGGTGGCATGTACACAGTTATACTCCTACATTTAATAAATAGAGAGACTTTTCTCAATAGACCCTCGACTCAAGAAATATTAATCTTGCTTCATTTTTTCTCAAATCTATCCTTATTACTTGTGGTAGAATGAGACTTTTACATTTCTGAATCAGTCCAACGAGGGTAGGTGTCTTTTCTTGATGTTATTAAAAAGAAAATACCTAATTAGTCCATGAACTATACCCAAAAATGGCTATGACACGCCTCAGCTTAAAGGGGGTCCTATTACCCCTGAACTAACTAAAAGTGTAATTTTAACATCCTTAGTGCCTACGTGGTGTCAAAATTACACTTTTAATTAGTTCAAGGGGTAATAGGGCCCTCTTAAAGTTGAGGTGTGTTATAGCCTTTTTGGGTATAGTTCAAGGGTAATTGAATAATCTCTCTTTATTAAACACTTAACTAATTGGAATTAATATGTACAGTAATTGTAATAGGTATATTTACACAAACTACTAAGGGGTTATTTGGTATGATGAGTATAAATAGTTTTGGAATAAAAATTAATTCCTTCGTTTCAAAATAAGTATCGTTTTAACTCATTTCATATATATCAAGAGAGATTGTTGAATGTCAAAGAAAGTTTCATATTAATGGTTGAAAAAAAGGAAGAAGCTACATATACGGTGTAATGATACTTTTAATGATATAACGCTTATCGACAAAAATTATACAATCTTAGCTCAAAACAAATAATATAACACCGTAATAATTAAAAAAAAGGTAGTTCGGTTCTTAAAAACTTTCAATTTAGCGCAAGGTTCGAGGATGGGTCCGATCGCAAAAGTCTATCCTACGTAGCCTCATCTTTCATTTTTCTACGTGAAACTATTTACAAGACTTGAACCTGCTGCTCCAAGAAGACACACACACAAAAAAAAAAAGCAAATCGATGCACTAAAGCTCCTGTTATGTGCAGGGTCTGGGGACTGACCCATATACAAGAGTGTATTTACGCAGTCATACCTTGCATTTCTGTCAGATGATGTTTTCAAGGCTTGAATCTGTGACTTTCTGGTCACATGACAACTATTTTATCTCAAAATAATTAATATCACACCATAATAATTAAAACAAAGGTAGTTCGATGCTTTAAAATTTTCAATTGAGCGCAAAGTATGAGGAAGAGTTCGATCACAAAAATCTATTGTATATAACTTTATTTTATATTTTTATAAGAGACTATTTATAAGATTTGAACCCGTTACTCGAAGACTCGCCTTTTATTATTGTACACAGCCATAATAAAAATATTTTAAATCTATTTTGTCCAACCTTATTTACCAAAGAAATGGAATCTTTTGAATAATCCGAAAAAAAAGACATGCTTACATTCAGTAGTGTCAGAATGTGATTAAATTATGTAAAATTTTGGTAAACTGAAAAAACAGTCCACGAGGGTTGGTGTCTTTTCTTGATTTTAAAGGGACAATTTTTGTTTCTGCATTGCATCATTTTTCTTAATCCACATTAAGTAAACTAAAAAAAAAATTAAAAAAAATAATGCATTAAAATTTTCGCTATGCATAAAATTTTGATAGGAGCGGATCTATAATCAAATTTTTAGTATCTCGGCACTGATTAAATTAGTTGCAGATTAAGTTTAATTATATAAAAATATATAAAATCTGATATAAGAGTTAGAAAAGCACCCAGTAAGCCAAGAAGATAGCTGAGTGTTATAGTTTTCATGTGGAACCTTAAAAGCTTTAGACGTTCCTACGTGTGCTCGAACCTTTGGTACACCCACGATTCCTAAATCCTGAATGCGCTACTGGATCTTGAAAAGGACTTAACACAAGGGTCTATTGTACACTAACTAAAAGTAAGACATAATTCTAATTGCTTTATTTTCCATAATTTGTGTCTCACATGGAATAAAGTTTAAATTTCGATTCTACTGTTCTTGCAGTTTCTTATACTTTGAGTTTGATCATTATTTGTTGTTTCTTAACATTTCGGTTATCATTTATCTTGTTATGACTACTGTTTAATTTGATTTGCTTAATATTATTTTGTCATGATTGTCCTTTTTTCTTAAGTTGAAGGTCTATCAAAAATTGATTCTCTATCTTTAAGATAAATAGTAAAGTTAACATACATTCTACCTTTCTTAAATTTTACTTTATGAATTTATACTGGATACGGTTGTTGTTGTTGTTGTATTCTCATATTTTTTTTTTTGATTTTCCATACAGTATTCGGTACCTGCATTGGAGCCCGACTAATTCGAATTCGTGCTGGGTAGGACCTTATTCGGGGATAGCGCTCCCAATAAAGTTTTCTTTATACCCAAAATTAAACTCTCGACCTCTGATTAAGGGTTAAACAACTTCACACCACAACCCGTGTTTGGTTGTATTCTCATATTACTAGTACCTGCCTTATGATTTTTATTCCATCAAATGTTAGGTACCCTTTCTTGTATCACATTGTGGGACCCAACATAAGGGGTAGGCCCCACCAATTATCTTATCATCTCATGACTCATGAGCTTGCTGAATAATATGGCAGTATAACAATGGCCTACCTACTGTATGTATGCAATCTCTGTCTTTTAGTGCACGTTTTGATGTTATCACATAACATCAAATAGCCACCATGTTGTCTTTTTTTTAATTAGTACTCTATTTATGTATTATAATATCATCATGATATTCGAGTCAGCTCATACATAGTTTAATTATCTTAACTGGATATTTACTATTATTTTTTGATAAAAGTATGAATCAATAGTAGAGTCAAAATTTTCATTAAAAAGAGGTAAATATATAAAGAAGTCACGCGAATTCAACGTCTAATATAGACTTAGACAAACAATATAATTTTTTATCTAAAAGAATTTGGATGAATACCCTACAACCATGTGGCTCCGGCCCCTAGTATGAATAACTTTATTCACCAAGATTTGAATAGACAAGAAACGATCATCTAATATGTTACTTTTCTTATTATTAACTGCTATATTTTTTTCACTATTTTCTTGTTTTTATATGTGAATTTATTGCACTTAAACGGTGAGTATCTTGAAAATAACCTCTTTATCTTTATGAGGTAGTGGAAAAATTTATGTGTATTATATTCTTCAACAACAACTTCATTTAATAAAAATTTACTGAGTATATTATTATTATTGATCACCATGTTGACTGAACACGCAAGCTTCTTTAAGTATTATAACCAAACTTCTATATTTTAATATCTTATGAAAAAGTAAAGTTGAAAAAAAGTAAAAAGGAGGGGTCTTGTTCTGTTGATTTATTTCATCTGAGGATTTTAATATTAGTAAAGATTTCAAATTTATATTAGCCTGACAGAAACAAAAAGTGGGCTAAAACCATTGAATTCAGTGACTCTTTTGTTGCTTTTACTGCTTTTTTGTTGTTACGTGTAGAGTGGTAGTGTTTACTGTTCTTGATATTTTGGAGTTCATCAAGAGGGAAGTTGAGTGGTAGAATAGATACTCGTGGTTGGATCTTTTTTATCCTATAAATAGTGGAGTTTTAGTGCATCGAGTTGTCATTTTTTCAACATTTCAACTGATTTTCAGCTTTTAAGGTTCCATCAAAAGTGAAGTTGAGTGGCAGGATAGACCGTTGTGGTTCGACTCTTTTCTAAATCCTGCACGTAACGAGAGTTTTAGTATACCGAGCTTTACAAGATGTCAACTGATTTTTAGCTTTTGGGGTTTCATCAAAAGTGAAGTTGAGCACATAACGGGAGTTTTAGTGCAACGACCTGTGCTTTTCAAGATTTCATCTAATTTTCAGTTTATGGTGTTTCATCAGAAGTGAAGTTGAGCTCTATATTTGTTGAAAGATTGGTTCTTTTTTTGTCTGATTTGAGTTCTTGATATGCTTTATAGTTATGTAAATCCACTGAAAGATTGTTTCTTTTTTGGAGTTGTTTTGATTTGCTGGAGATATCCAAGACTTATAGTATAGTATATAAAGGGTTCTTGAAATTTGCTTCTAGATTTTTGTGTTGGCAGGGATTCTTAGGAGATTCAACCAAGGAACTACTTACTCGATCCGAAGGGCCTCCGGAAATAGCCTCTCTACCTCCACGAGGTAGTGATAAGGTCTACGTATACTCTACTGATTTCACTGGGTATGTTGTTGTTGTCCTTGTAGCCAAGGAACTATTGCTATTATATATTTTTAGCTAGAAATGTGAGAGAGGTGATAATTTTTGGTATCTTAGTACATTCCTTTCCAAATTGAACTGATAATGATGAAAAAGTTTCAATCTTTGTAGTTCTTGAAAGTGGATAAAGTTTGGTATTTTTATACAAGAGATTAGGGGCTTGAGTTCTTTATGATCATGGAGAAACAGGTTAGTTTCCAGGGTGCTAAAATGGAGAAACAGCAAAGTTTTCGAAATGGGGCGATGGAGAAGCAGAAGAGCTTTAAAGGGATAATGGAAAAACAGAAAAGTTTTCGGATAGCGATGGAGAGGCAAATGAGCTTTGGTGGTGGTGAGAGGAAAAGGGGTAAGGATTCACCGGGGAAACGCGGGGATTCCCCGTTGCATCTTGCAGCCAGAGGAGGGAATTTAGGTAAGGTGAAAGAAATTGTTCAGAAGTTTGATGAAAAAGGCGTAAAAGATTTGCTATGTCAGCAAAACCAAGAGGGTGAGACTGCTTTGTATGTTGCTGCTGAGAATGGAAACAGTTTGGTTGTTGCAGAGTTCTTGAAACATTTAGACCTTAAAATTGCTTCTATTGTGGCAAATAATGGTTATGATGCACTCCATGTTGCAGCAAGGCAGGGTCATCTTGGTGAGTCCTCTATCGATTTCGATTCTTGAATAATCCATATAACTTCTGCTTCTATTGGAACACAAGATTCCCCTTTTTTGTGGAAAAGGCCCCTATCAATAAATCTGATTTTATGAATACAATTCTTCGATATCTTGTTCATTCGCAACAAAATATTCTCTTTGTGCATCAGTTAAAAAACATGATTTTTTTGGCATTTTAGCCTAACTCATTGATCAAGAATTAAGAAACTTAATGAATTTGATAAGTACAAAAACCCCTCTTGGTGAAAATTCAAGAAATTTACAAAATAAAAATTGAATCTAAATTAGGGGATAAGGAATATAGATTCTTTCGCACCTCGATTCAGATTTGACATTACATGTGGTTCTCCGAATATCTTTCCAGATTTGGTTTCAAAGCAATCGAAATTGCCAGTAAAAACGTGTACTTCATGGATGGACAGGGTTATTGTGCTTTATTAAGTGTTATTCTGGACTTAAACTTGGTAATGCACATGCACTTTGTTACTGCTAATGTTGATGGTGACTAGAGTCTGCAACATCTATCCTGGATCTTAGTTTCCAAACCTTTAGTTTTTAGATGATGTAGTACTAATAATTTCTGACTGAACTTCTTGTTTAACGATATATTCCGCTGTAGGGTTTGAATAAGAATGTAGATATTTATCATACACAAGTTTCCACAAGCCTAGTTGCTAAGAACGTAGATATTTATCCTTCTTGATCATGGCCAAGGGTGGTGAAGTCCTCCGCTAAATCTAACTTCCTTGCATTTTATCAAAGAGCAAGTTCTGAAAAGTGCAGACGTTTTTGTCACATTATCTGTCGCGTTCTAACCCAACTTGTTTGGGAATGAAGCTTTCGCATAAGTAGATACAGTGGGCGTTCTGCTAAAAAGGAAAATATGGCCTTGATTTTGGCCTAATGCAATGAAATCGCCAATTTGGTGAATGGTTACAAACTCATATGAGACTCAAATCTTTTTCAGTTGATATTATCCACAATTCTATCCCCTTGGAGTTGGGAGTATTTGTTCAGTGAAAATATTTTTGTGAGATATTTGTTATAAAGAGTGATAATATGTAAATTATTTCCCTCGTGTTGCTTCCTGGATTACTAAGTTAGTAGCTCCAGATTGTAAATTATGCATGTCTGATGATCAAACCAAATAAATCATTGTGTTTTTTAGTTCATTTTTCATTGCAGTCTTTATTATGCGTTAAGGAGTTTTTTTATAATACCGCAAATATCACCTGGAACCTTGATCCCAATACTTAGCCTGTGTAACTTGATCAGATAAGAGCTTATATGTTTGTGGAGACCGATACAAAGAAACTTCAGTGGTCGCATTTTGATCTGCTATTGTTGTTTCAAGCTTGTTGTGGATACCTATTAAACTTGAATTCAGTATGCTCCTTTCTTACGTGCTTTTGGGATAAAATTGCAGATGTACTGCAGGAACTGCTGCGTTCGTTTCCAAACCTAATCATGACCACAGATCCGTCCAATTCTACAGCTTTACACACTGCAGCTGCACAGGGACATACTCATGTAGTAGATATGCTTCTGGATATTGATTCTAACCTTGCTAAGATAGCTCGGAACAACGGAAAGACTGTGCTTCATACAGCAGCAAGAATGGGACACTTGGAGATAGTTAGGTCCCTTCTTAGCAAGGATCCTGAGATTGGCTTTCGAACAGATAAAAAAGGCCAAACTGCCTTACACATGGCTGCAAAGGGACAAAATGTTGACATCGTGCTCGAATTGATCAAACCAAATCCTGCTGTATTGGCCTTGGAAGATAACAAAGGAAACACAGCACTTCATATTGCAATAAAAAAGGGACGGGTACAGGTTTGTTTATCTGTTTTTCTTTCTCGTAAAGCAACTTCCACAAACTTGAGATTTGTTATGTGTGAGCTGAACGTGGGATACATTCTATATCTTGAAGAAAAATGCTGGTAGATCAAGCGAATACTGTGCATTCTGTAGCTTAAAATTTGTGAATTTGATATTCCTCCGGTATAAGTAACAGAAAGTCTTTCAGAGAGACTTTTTGGTTTTATACATCCTCAAAGTAGGACAACCAAGCTCCTGCATGAAACTTTGCTACGTGTACTTGCAGACTGTACAATGTTTTTTTACTTGTTCAATCAAGGAAAATCAACATTCTTTTAAAACTACGCTATGTGTAATTGCAGATGGTACAATGTCTTATATCAATTGAGAGCACTGATCTTAACGCCATTAATAAGTCTGGAGAAACAGCTCTTGATATTGCAGAAAAGTTTGGAACTCCGGAGCTTGTTTCTATTCTGAAAGAAGCCGGAGCTACCCATTCCAAAGATCACGGGAAGCCCCCTGGACCTGCAAAGCAACTCAAGCAAACTGTCAGTGACATAAAACATGATGTGCACTCCCAGCTCCAACAGAGTCGGCAGACTGGCTTCAAAGTACGAAAAATTGCAATGAAGGTGAAGAAGCTCCACATTAGTGGTCTTAACAATGCCATCAACAATGCAACGGTTGTTGCCGTCCTTATTGCTACTGTTGCTTTTGCTGCCATCTTCACTGTACCTGGCCAATATGTTGAAGATAAAACCGATGGATTTTCGCTTGGTGAAGCACACATAGGCAGAAAAGCAGAATTCATAATCTTCTTCTTGTTTGACAGTATGGCCTTGTTTATTTCAGTTGCTGTTGTTGTAGTCCAGACTTCCGTGGTCGTTATTGAACATAAAGCAAAGAAGCGACTCATGTTTTGGATAAACAAGCTCATGTGGGCAGCTTGCCTCTTCATCTCAATCGCCTTTATCTCTCTTAGTTATGTCGTGGTTGGATCAAAGGAAAGATGGCTTGCCTTGTATGCAACTGTGGTTGGTTGCATAATAATGCTCACTACGATTGGCTCCATGTGCTATTGTGTGGTTCAACATAGGCTAGAAGAATCCAGGTTGAGGAGCATTCGAAGAAGTGAAACTCACTCACATTCTTTCCCATTGTCTGTGGCATCAGATACCGAGCTTGTCAGTGAGAACTACAAAAGGATGTATGCAGTATAGGTAGAATAACCAGGCAGCTTCATGCCTATGAATCAAACACGAAGCTCAGTAACCGAAGCTATAATCAATTATTTACAATTCTCAACAATGAAGTCCAACAGCACTGACATGGCATCAGATTCAGGATGGAGAAAGTATGAAAGGGATCTCTATTGATCAGTTCCTGCACAATTCTCTTTGCTGTAATGCTGAATTGTTGCAAAAATGATGCAGCAACTTTCTTGGAAGTTCACTGTCAGTATATTTCCCATAAAAATGAGACAGTTCGAGATGCAGTTTTTCTGGGAGTCTATATGGATAGAATAATTATTAGTACATATATTGCAACTTGGTGACGAGAATGTGGGGATGGCTGCTATTTATTTTTATGCCTATATACCTAATCACCTTAGTTCATCAAACAAAATGGTGTCATTGTATAATTTATGATAGCTTTTTTCCATCATCATGAAGTTCCATCCTTCACAGCTGCTATCATTTATTAGAATTCCGCCAACATGAAGAAAAAACCCAGAGAATGAGCTAGTTCTATGAAAGTTTAGATCTAACAGGTAACGAGCCCAACTTTGTTCTTTCTTCCCCATCTAGGATATCTTTATTTTAGACGCGACGTGGTAATTCCAATGAGGTACTAGAATTACAACATATCCAGCATTATTTGTGTATTGGCATGCATATCAGAGGCTTTTCATTGAATGTATGGAACACAAAAGGTAATAGTTTCTTCAGTGTGAAAAATTATCGTATAGTTTTGAGATAAAAAGTAACTACAAAAAAGTGGGGAACCTGATTCTAGTGAAAAAAATTGGGAGAGAGAATTGATTCTCTATATCCAGATTATTCCAGCACTAATCATCTACGAGTATGTACATCGTGACCTACCACACATTGTCAGCGAACGGAATCCCAGAGTTTTACATCAAAGCATTGGCTTGAAACCCTCTTTTGGTGCTATTGTTTTCCTTAAGTTTATAGGCTTTCACGCAGCACCTCTACCTCCACGAGGTAGGGGTAAGGTCTGTGTAACGCCTACCTTCCCCAGATCCCACTTGTGGGATTGCACTGGGTGTGTTGTTGTATGCAGATACCAGGTACTCTGAAAGCCTTGATGATCATTCATATTTATTTGTCAGTGAACTATCCTGTTGAACAGCAAACTTATGGTGGGAGCTCCCTTCATTTCTTCTTGAACTGTTTGGCCCCTGGTAGGAGCTACGTTCATTTCATCTGGAACTATTTGACCTCCGGAAGATACTCCCTTCATTTCTTCTGGAACTGTTTGACCTATAACGGGGGCTCCCTTCATTGCTGCTGGAACTGTTTCTCGATAGCAGGCATACTGCATCAGTTGAGAAACTGCAGCGGAGGTGTACTTGATGCGCCCTTACCTTCATTGAACGACTGGATTTCACATTGATCATTAATATCACCTCTTCTCTTATTTCCTCGGACCATTTTCTTGGTGAAATAACTTCAGCAGTATCCTCTGAATTACGAAACTCTTCCTGATGTACCAAGATCTCAGCATCTTCACCAGATTTGATCATGCCAGCCGCAGGTGTGACCTGAATCAGTAATAATAATAATAAGATGGCATTGCTTGGAGAAGAGGTCTACTGTGAGCTCCGACTCTTGGATTAAGCATGGTTTTTGCTTCGTTTACAGTGTTGCTACATGTTACAAAAGGGCAGCCCGATGCACTAAACCTCCCGCTATGTGCAGGGTCCGGGAAAGGGCCCGACCACAGGGGTCTATTGTACGCAGGCAGGCTTACCTTGCATTTCTACAAGAGGCTGTTTCCAGGGCTTGAACCCGTGACCACCAGGTCTTACTCCCCTTCACATGGCTGTCGCTACATGTTACAAAATGTAACTATGCAAACGGAATTTCACTAGTGTTAATTAGGACTCGAGAGAGGTGATTGTTCAATAATCCATGGACCTGGAAATCACCTCAAGCCAACGGGGAAAACAAAAGAAACCTCTGGGGTGATAGCCTGATGTTTGCTTGTCCTTGTTGATAGCTGATTGATATCGACAAGTGATTTGGAAAAAAACATTATCTTGTCTCCTAATGTTTGTAATCATTAAGCTGAATGTTTCTTGATTCTGAAGAGAAATCTGGCTGGTACTGACAGCAACTTCAGGTATATAATGCAGTTCATCCAGTAACGATCTGATTTTCTCGTTATACTGGAAAATCTTCCCAAACTCTCTTCTCCTTATTGATCTGTCAACGCGTGAAACTTCAACATTGAATTTGCACCGCACAGGCTTGTGATCGCTATCTGTCACTTCCATGCAAGCATCATACCTGTCACGTAAGTGAAATTGGTTTCTTCGTAAAGCAACAAAGGCCTACTTGAAGAAAGCCCTGAGAAAACCTACTGTAAAATGGAAGCTGCTACAGGGCACTGTAAACTGCATTTCATAGAAGGAGCTGCCCGACTATCTCGATATAGCACTCGGTCACACCAAGCTGGAATTCGTTTCTTCTCCCCGGAATCATATCCTAAAATGGAAAGAGGAAAAAAATTTCAGTGCTTTTTGACATTTCATGCATTAAGCAATACAATCCAAAAGGGAAATCCTAGACTGGTTCTTGGACATGTCTCTATCGTAAGAATACACTACTACGACAACATAATACCTAGTGTAATCCCACACGTGGAGTCTGGGAAGTGTAGGATGTATGCAGATCTTACCCCTACCTTTGGTGGGTAGAGAGGCTGTTCTGATAGACCCTCGGCTCAAAAGAAGTGTAGACAAATCATGATAGAAGGAAAATAACAACAACATAATAGCAAGATAAATAGATCAAATGAAGCAACAGGTCATAGTGAGAATTGAAGAACGCAATACCGCTAAGAGAAAATAAAAAATAAAAATAGAGGCAGCAACCAATGAACCAACAAAAAAAGGGCAGCCCAGTGCACTAAAGCTCCCGCTATGCGCAAGGTCCGGGGAAGGAACCCGCCACAAGGGTGTATTGACTCGGCCTTACCTTGCATTTTTGCCAGAGGCTGTTTCCAAGGCTTGAACCCGTGACCTCCTGGTCACATGGCAACAACTTTATCAGTCAAACAAAGAACAAGATACTATGCAAGAACGGAAAACAAGAGACTAGACCCTTACTCTCCCACATAAAGATGCTATAACACTCGGCTGTCTACTAACCTTCTACCCTAGTTCTTGACCTCCAAACCTTTCTCTCTACGGTCATGTCCTCAGTAAGTTGGAGGTGTACCATGTCCTGCCGAATCACCTCCCCCCAGTATAAACAGTTTAAACTAATATTTAGCGAAGTGTAAGAAAGTAAGATGTTGAGTCACACGCCATAATCATCACAAAAAAATATACCTCACCTCCTAATCCTGGTTTACCCTTGTCAAACTTGTAAGTGGGAGGAAATCTGATGATTGCTTCGCGCATCCCTTGAAAAACTTTACCAGCTTTCATTTCTGCTCTTAATTGATCTTTCTCTCTAAGCCATTCAAAGCATCTTTGTGAGACAAAGTCCCTTGCTTCATCATAAGATATTCCAAAAAGACGATAATTAAGATCCCCACAAAAAATCACCATATCAGCTTCAGCAAGGTCGGTCTTTCCCACACCGGGACTAATTGCTGCAGCCTGTTATAGAGGAAGTCAAGCTTTAGTTCCATAGAAGAAGATAGTATGAAACTGATGAATACAAATACCACGCCATACATCTGTACCACGAAGCATTTGAGCAGAAGATGACACGCCAGCTGCAAGAGAGAGGATCCATGGCAGGCCAGAAGAGTAAAGCAGCCACAGTAAATATGTGGAGAAGACAAGAGAGCAAGTCAAAAACAGGTATCGCAGCATACCAGCAGCATTGTCAAGAAGGTTGGAAGATCGAGTGAAAGCCATTGTTCTATATATATGATCAAAATCAGCATTGCGGCGGTTAACTGCTTCTAAATGTGCTGCAAAGTGACAGTTCACGAAGCACATGATCCGATCAAATACTCTTAACCTCAGACCGACTCCACCCTGCATTATAATTGTACAACGATGAAAATTGTGGCAGTCCATTCCCTTTCTCAAGGGAAAACAACAATACTTTATATTAGAAGATGAAGCCCTTATAATTGTCTCAGTGTCTCAATCATCTTCATTACCTCACCTTGAATGATAACAAAGAATTTTATCCAATTTGAACGCTTAAATAGCTTGACGAATTCTAATGACAAGATCAATGTTTTGTTATACCTTTTAATAGTAAGAGGTACTTACCTTATTACCAATGGCACGTCCTAAACCACATGCAACTGCTGCAACGTCAAGGTCCCCCACATGTGCTCTAAGAGTTTTTCTCACCCTAAGTTAAAGATTAACAATCAACATATCAACTAGGCATCAATCCCAACTCAGTTAAGTTAAATGATTTTAATGAAAGTAACATTTCAGTAGTATGAATAGGCAGGAGACAATGGAAGAAATACTTTCCCCAGTCGAGTCAGAAAAGTGAAGTTTTATGATGCATGGTTTCTTTTATGAAGTACAGCTTAAAAATGGCGAATAACTCATTACACTAACCACACTAGTTCTTACCAGATACCGATAAGCAAGCCAGCTAGTTGCCTTGAGCCTACCCTTTCGAAAGTTGATCCTTCGTCCAAAGTCTTCCCAATCGCATCCAGCCACCACTGTCCACTGGCAGTTCCTTCTAGTCCTACCTATAGTTGACACTGTGATCAGGATAATGCCATGAACAATAAACGAGATGAATATAGCATAAGGTGTCACTATCCACATGGTCCCAATATGAGTATCCTCAATCATCAATTCTATCATATATGATGTTGGATAATCATCACCGGATGAGCTAGCTTCTTTTATTTGAGTTGGGCGCATGGTTCATTTTCTTTACGAGATGTAAGAGGTGTACTTTGATAGCTTACAGTTTCTTTTGCAGCAGACATTGCAAGAAAACCTGCTCCCATTTCTACTTCTTGCAACCCAATTACTACAATCGCAACATCCAAAACGGCAGAACCCAGCCAAGTTGTCAGTGCTTCCTGTGAGGTTTTTCCTTCAGCAACATTCCACGTGCCAACCAAAATCCTAAAATTTTCTTGCCGGGTGTATACATATCTTTTCTTTGCTGTTTCCGATTGCAATATATTATCAATAGGTCCTGGAGTGGCAAGGGTCCATCCACGTATACCACCGTGATTAGCCAAGCTAAAAATATAATCACCCCCAACGGCCAATTTTATTACAGGCCCGTTGTGAGCAAGCCAGTCAGCTATCAAGTTCCCTTCAAGGTCCAGGACCTGTACCATACCACTTACATAGCCAACCCATATTCGAGAACCATGAGCACATAAGCACAGAACAGCACAGGGATGATGATGGAAATCTTGCAAACGGTTTCCATTCCCATCCCACTGCACAAGTAATCCATTTGAACATCCACTCCAAATCATTCCATCAGATGCAAGCACAAGGTCTTCGGTCTTCCTACTATCTTCTGCCAATGCCCCTGACCCCTTTGTTGCAACTCGACGTACAGCACCGGCAGCTCCCATTATAGCATTGCGTGAGCGCTGGAAAAAGTTACCTCCTTGTGACTTTTCTTTTTTAGATTTGGAACCAGACTTGACACTACTCTCATCTTCCACTGCTTGGTCTGGCACAGATGACATATTAACCCCATTCTCAATCTGACCTTCTACATTATACACTTTCAGGAGTTCCCTCGTTCGTGCATCCCTACAGTTTTCGAACTATCAGGGTAATTAGTGGCTAAACAATTATCAAAAAAGAAAGTCTTACCTCTTCTCTTATGTACTAACATAGGACAATACATACATCATATTCATCTGGAAGCAATGTAGAGGAACATACCATAACGAGAAGGACAAAGATCCAGATGCCCACATTTTTGCTCTTACATAATCAGAGAGCAAGCAATTCACATCAGAAGATGAGATGTTACATACACCATTAACTGTAACTTGGCTTCTAAGGTTAACGAATGACCTTTCCACGAGTAAGGTGGCAATGTGTGTTTGTGTTTCATCTGATGATAGAGAGAGAGATTTCTGTACTGCTTCCCGGGGCCAAACCTTTATGATACCACCTTCAAATCCAGACCATATATCACCTGCACCAAGAAGAAAGTAGTCATAAGCCATATCAAGCACACTTTATTTTTTGGAGGAAGGTAACAGTGTGTTAAACAGCAGCACAGAGACTGTGCTGCGAGCCAATTTACAATTCCAAAAACAAAAATTATCTCGTTGTTCGTCTAACAAGGTCTTTAGAAACTCTAGCAATGTATCAGCGTCATCTACATAGTTTTCTTTACACTAAAAATGAAATAATAATAATATACAATTCATCTCGAGTCTTTGAATTTGTGCAACTTGTATCTTCAAAACACGAAGCAATCACATTAGTATCTTGATCAATTTTCCTTGTTACTATTAAAGAAAGATCATGTGATGACTAACAAATAAGATCTTATTACTCAATAGTGTGATCAGAATGATAAAACACTGGTTAGGATCATAAGCAAGGAAAAACTAGATATTACCATAAGAAGATATAACCAATGAAAGAACGGGGCCACGATGAGCATTCCACGAGAGCCCTTCCTTGAAAGAGGAGTCATTAGAATTAGGCTGGTCCGTTCTCCACGACTTTATCTTGCCATCCTTATGCCCACTCCAGATCACCTCATTCCCAGAATCAAATATCAAGCATAACGCCGGTGATGTATCATCTGACTCATAAAAAGGTGCTGCATCTTCATCACCTCTCCTTGCCCGTCCTCCAATTCCCATCCCGCACTCATATTGATCGGAAAAATTCCACACTCTTATCCCGGATTCTTGTCCTGCCCATAATTGTGTCTCTGTACAGGCAATGGTCCTCAAAAATTTCCCAACCTGCATTGTTATTTAAAATTTGAAAGAGAAAATGCAGAACGATAATAAGGAGAAAAAAGTCATGCTTCTATAATATTTTGCCATAATTTCTTCACTTCCGACCATTTCATTTTCGGTCTACTTTGATATGCTTCTCCTTGAGTCAAGGGTATATCGGAAACAGTCTCTCTACCTCTCAGGGGTAAGGTCTGCGTAAATTGTACCCTTCCCGACCACACTTGTGAGATTACACTAGATATGTTGCTACATGATAAGGAGAAAAGAACTATAGAGCTCATGCATTACTCATCAAAAAATTCCCATCCATTTCAAATATTGTTCAATTGATTTCCGACTTATTTTTTCTTCTGTGTGATGCACATTCAAAAACTGTGCTCCCAACATGTGTACCTTTGTTTCTACAAACATAGTACATTGGTTGTGTTCTATATGATGTTTCTTGAAAAAAGTCATTCTAGTATTTCCAATATAAAGAAAATGTTTTCCACCTAAGACAATATTCCATCTTGTATGAGTTGATGTCATTATATTCCTTATGGTGTCCGTGCCAGCTTGCATGCACCTCGATTAATTCCACAGGTTACCAGCTACCTCCCACCAGCACTAAAAGAAGGCGACACATCTCATGGATGTAATTTTTATTTTGCAGGTATCTGTAACTCTTACCCCATACCACTTGTTTTAACCAGTATTTATATCTTGTTTTTAGCCTTAATGCTAAATATATACTCCTATTGTCCTTTATAACAGAACACCATCATCACACCGTCTTCTGCCTAATACTATTACTACCGGTGGCAGAGCCACATGTATCCAAGGGGTATACCCCTTCGCTGTAAAATTACACTGTACCGACAGGTAAAATTCTCTTTTATGTATATACATTTCATTATTTACTTTTTCATATTTGACACCCCTCGATAAAAATCCTAAGACTGCCATTGATAATCTTCATGTCATTCAGGTTAACAAACAATCAAATAATTCCCAATGATACTCCCTCCGTTTCAATTTGTTTGTCTTACTCCTTTTTAGTCAGTTTCAAAAATGATGTCTCTTACCCTTTTTGGCAACTCTTTAATTACAGTTTTCCACATGACATGTTTAAGAGCACACAATTAAAGACATTCTGATACATTCTACAAATCTTTAGTTTAAGACCATACGATCCAAACGTCTTATTTACTTTCTTAAACCCCGTGTCAAGTTAAAACCAGACAAACAAATTGAATTGGAGGGACTAAAACATTCTTCCTCCATTGAAAAGGAATACACATTTTGTCACCTGAGTTTCTTTGAGGGGATGTGGCCTGAGCTCAAGGTAAGTTGGACGGGCAGGGCTCAGAGGGGCACGAGCTGGTACTTTAAAGCTTCCAACTCCACCACCACTTCCTTCAAACTCGGGCAAAGGCGATTCATTACTATCATCTATGCCTTCAATCTTTTGATTAACCAAATGAGAGCCTTCTTCATCATTGCATAACTCTTCTTGCTGTAAACCATAATCATTATTATTGTTGCGAATGATGTTATCATCGAGGCTGTTATTGCGAAGCTGGACATGGGGACGCCTGTAATTCGTCCCTGTATATGTCCTCAGCTGGTAGCTTCGCGAATTGGCCTTTGTACACTGATCTGATCCATGCACCTTATCCTCTTTGCTTTCATCCATGCAATCAAATGTCACTATATTTCAATTTTCATTCACAGTCATGAACATATTTCTCAAACAACTTTTAGTCTTTTTGCTCAACAAATCTTCTTTATACCGTCTAAAATGCCACAAAACACTCGCGAATCATCCCAAAACAACACGAAAATCATAGATATTCAAACACATCAATTACTACGTAAACATTTTTATCCGAAAAGAGCATTCAAATGGTGAATTCTTCAACTTGTAAGAGAAGAATGAGTAAAAGGAAAATTGAAAAAAGTGTGAAGAATAGATGAGAGTAAGTGAAGCAGAGGGAGTGGACATGCATGGGAAGAGGAGAAAAGTCAGGGGGAGTTGTGGAGGATGCATGATTTGTAATTGTAAGATTTCAGGATTAGTTAAATTAAGACTTTATAGAAAATTATATAAATCATTTACTAATGCAATAGAAAATTTTTACTAAATGAAAAATGTATTAATGGTCGAAAACATACCTAAAGCATCTCGGTCTTTTGAATTTCATAGTTTCATACCTGACCTATTAGGCGTGCGAATTTTCTACTTGAAATCAACTGTTTATCAAAAGACAGCTCAACTAAAGAGAACAATTGATAGTTGATGTATGTTTTGACAAATAGTTAGAGATAGTAAAAATTTAAATGTATTTTTGACCCTTCAATCAAAGAAAATATTATTACATCTGTCCCAACTTTACTTCTTAGTTCGTCCTGAAATAGTTGCCACCTTTCAATAATTGAAAGTTATTTTTTAAACTTTATGTCAGATCAAACAATGTCGTATAAATTGCGATGGAAATATGTTGCTTAGATTTTCTGAAGCTACATTCATTTTGGATCAAACTTGATTGGTACAACAGTATTCTAAAAAAAATAGGAGGAAGTATAACTTTATACTTTGTATTATTTTTTATATAATAGATGTTTAATTGAATACAAAAAAGCTATTTTTCAATCACATGTGAATCCTTGGCTACTTTCAAATTACCAGTCCAAAAGTGACCAAACCGCGCTATGGTGTTAGAGTCAGTTTGTGCACACCTCGACTTTAACCAATACCAAATAAATTAGCTCAAACAAGAACAGTTATTTTTCTGTCTTGCATAATACAGAAGTAGCAGAATTACAAGCAACTGGTAGGACATGAGAATGAAGACAATGGTAAATAACTTGGTATGTGTCAACAACTCAGAGAAGTACTGTACAAATATGACTCCCAAAATACAACCAGAACTTGTACAAATCATAAGAGATGGGATAGAAACGTTGAAAGATTACAAATTCTTAGCATCGACAAGACTTTCGTAGCATTGTGAAACTTGAAATTTTTTTTGATAAATTTCACCAAATTCGAACTTATGGACCAGTCAAGTCGCGCTGGAATCAAGCAGGTATCGGTTCCTCCAAAACTGTGCAAATTTGAACAGAAAACTCAGAAGAATACACAACAAAGAAAAGATGTGTGTGTGTGTAAGGGAGAAAAGAGCAGTACCTTTCTTTTGCACGGATACGCCAGCCGAAGTATCTTGAGTGTCCTCAATAATAGATTCTGTGATGACTGGTGCTTTAGTTGGTACATCAGGTAGATCCAGTTTCTCGTCAATGTTTTCAGCGGAAGGTACAGCAGAAGGAGCTTCCGGCAGATCTTGAAGAGTTAACTGTACAAATTTCCCAGCATCAGGTAAAACATTCATTCTTCCGAGAATGACACAGACGCAGATTAAGACCACAAGATTCAAAAATCTTCTTTACTTTCTTAAATTTTGTGCTCGATCAAACTAAGAAAAATATAATATGAAATGGAGGGAGCATCATTATATCAAGGGATGGGAAAACAATAGCTTTCAAGGTTTCAAAAGAACCTAGACCTCTACGTGGAATTACAGCAGTGCCGTATTCAATATGTGCAAGTTTTTGCTTCTTTCAAATAAGGAGACATCGTCACCAAATACTAAAGCGTGTTATACTAGAATTCCACAATGTTGTAGGTGATCATTTAGTCACAGTTGATTATCTCTCAACCGGAAAAGGGAAGTATAAGATGATTCGTCATGGGAAAAAATTAAGGTAATTTTACTTTTAAGTAAAAAAGCCGCAGCAAAGCTGTTATGGTGTCATCGACGAAAAGAGCATACAATTGCTAAGAAATGCACTAAGTTTTAGCACCAATTGCCAGCATAAAAATAGACAGACCTGAGATTCCAGATTCTCAAATTCTGCTAAAACTTCCTCCTCGTCTTCAGCAGATAGCTTCTCTCCAAGTATAGCATTGACTTCCTGCAAAAGCATACGAGCAGTCACACACAAAAACGACTAGATGGGAAAGGAAGCGATCTTCACTGTCAAGCTGATCGCTTTCCATATTGCACTTGCTATTCACTCTGAGAATAAGCAGCACTACAAATATATGTAATAGAGTGTTGTTGTCTCTCAAACTGAATACTGTCAATTTAAAAAGAAGAGACGGAAGCAAATACACATATATAGATTTGGAGAAGGTAACTGAAAGCTAGGAGCATAGAGGCCAAAATGTATTGAGCACACAATTAAGGAACATCTCTGCTTCTCAGGAAACAATAAACATAATACCTAATCAAATAATTTGCTCAAAGACTAAAAATGCATCAACAATGATCCTTTCTCCAAAGTAATTTCCTTTTCTAAAACAAGATTGTGTTGAAAACTAGTTCATCACCGAGCGGAAAGGTTAGTCAAGGGGAGCTCGGTGAGCAGAAGAATAAGATGGATAGAATGGGATTTCAAGGCAAAATAGCCTATATAATAGATCCTGTTCATGGATTAACGAAAATGTGTTTGGATTTTTCAAAACTCCATGGACATGCAGACAACAACCGCAGCAGTCACCAATCTGGTCCCCTACCCCACAAAGTAGCTTGATGGCCGAACCACTCCCAAGAGTCCAGCCTATAACTGGAATGGATAAATCAGTCGAGCTACTTTCATCAAAGATCCGCGACTCGCTAGCGCATCCAGGGCCCCGGCGCCCAGCTCAGCTGGAGAGGCCTAGCCTGATCCCCTCGAAAGCTTGATGCAAATAAACGAATTTTTGTGCTCTCCAAAGAGCAACTCTTCTCAAAATCTCACTCAAAAGGTGCTGAGTTGGAACTGTTGTATTTTAGTCGGTCGGGGGAAGCGGTAGCTTCGTGCTCCGCTTCTAAACCCTCCACACTCGGTCAGGAATGGGAAAAGGAGAATGAGTAGGACATTGGGGATGAGGAGCTCTCGGTACTCGACCGTTAAGTAAGGTCTGTTACGGAAGACCCTTTGCCGCAAGGAAGAAAGAGGGTAGCGTAGGGTAGAGAAGTGGCTAGTGGCAGAATCTAATTGGGAGCAATTCCTTGGGACCACCTCCAGCATAGGTAGTCATGCAAGACATTTCTTTTTCAAGTTAATTTACCCTCGAATTTAATACCCTTCCTCACCCAGAAACACTAGGAACTTACAATACGTTGGTAAGAGAAATTACAGGGATAAAATCAAGAACCCTTCTTCCTGATGGATAGAAAATCATTTCAGGAAATAGATCGAGGCTTGTATTGTCCATTATAATATTGGGGATAGTCAGATACCAGGAGAACATAGCAGCAAAATTAAAAGTCAAACAGACCACTGCAACAATGAGCTAACCTAAGTGGCAGCAGTGAAACCCAGGAAGGAAAATAAACTAAAATTCAAGAAAGATGAACCAATGATAGCTAAGTCTACGAAGATCAGACTATTCATGGAAAGAAGTCGCACGAGACGTAAGATCTCTTGGAATCCATGCAAACTAGGGGACAATGGAGAAACAACTCATTTAGACAAATACCAACTATTTGGGACTAAATTTTTGTCATGTTGCTAAGTTTACATTAGGTATAACGTTTGTTATGAGCTTTTAGTCTTGTTAAGGATTTGTTCGTCAATAGAATATGTAGAGGATTTACAGTGCTAGAGAACCTAAGCTTTTTAAAATTTGATTTATACAAGTCAGCGACAAAGCTAATGAGGACTCATACAGTTGATCCCAATTACCTTGGGATTGAGATATAGTTTTGTGGTTGTTTAAAGTAATGATTTCATTAATACGAAACGAGGGGGAACCCCTAATACAAGACAGAAGCAAAAGAGTCGAGAATTTTTTAACAAAAAAACAGATTCTCAATAAATAACATCTTTACATGTTTTCCAGATTTTTAGATTCAGAAACATTTATTCTCAGATTATGTTGGATCTTTCATATTCAGATTTTATCACTGATCATTATTTCCATCTCCAACTGTTATCAACTAGACCTAGTTTGGTTTTTATTCATGTTTTTAGATAGAGATAGGGCCATAATAGTATCAAAAGTTCTAGCTTGTTCGAGGCGCTTATTCTAGAGTAGGTTGCCTTTTGTACTTTGTTTTATAGATATATGAATTCTACCCTATTATAATATCTCCTTTTAAAATTCTCTCTCTCCACGTATCCTTTTTTTCCCTGGTCTTTCCGTTTCATCCCCTTTAGCTTTCTCTCATCTCTCTTTCAGTACTACATCAAAAACCACCATCACTATACAGGCATGAATGAACTCCCAAATCTCACAAGGCTAATTAGACACAACCAAATATAAATGAGCAGGGGATTAGATATCAAAAGAGCTTACATCTTGATAAGCTTTTGCCTCTGCAGTATCATCCATTAACTTTTGAACATCCTCTAGGTTGATCTCACTTTGTATTGCTTTGATTGCATTATTTCCAGTTTTCAAACTCTCAAAGACAGCCTTCTGCTTGCTTGTCAGTTCAATATCTGCCAACTAAACGAATTTGCACATAAAATCAGAAAACAATTTAAATGCTAAAAGAAAGTACGGGCATTTAGCATGGTAGTAAAAGTATTAAGAAGAATTACTTACTTGTTGCTCAACATTTATGAGCCAGACATCAACTTGCTTTAATAGTTCTTCTTGCACTTTCTTCTTTTTTAACGCTAAAAGAGCCCTCTCTTTCTTCTTTTCCCGTAGCAAGTCCTTCGCAGCTTGTTTCTCAGCTTCAATAACAGCATCAAGCTGAAACACCAAAGAACAACATAAGGGATTACCAGGTCTGAACCAACACGTCACACGTGCATCCAGTAGAATATTACTTGAGGGCATCTTGTAAATCAGTCCCTAACCGGAGCCTTTGGCACCAAGGAAAAGGCGAGAACCTTTAAGATCTTAAGGTGGACAACCATCTTGAACCTTCAGTTGCATCTTTTAACAGAATCCTGAGAAAATTCCCCTACCTCATGTAAGACTAACATATGCCCATTTTGGGTTTTCTTTCCTTAATTAATTTACAATTTTTTGAGGGATGTTAGCATTCTGACTTAGTGAATAATCAAGGGATGGGTTACTCCCCTACTAAGGATAACTTCCCAGAACTATTGAAATTTGCTCCACATCCAGTTTATACCTGAGAATGCCTTTATTTTAATTTTTTTGTACAGAAAAATATGATATGAACAACAAATTGTTGTTATTTCAGTGAGCAAGTTACCACAAAGTGCTCACCACAGAGTTCTCACCCAAATGGCAGAGGCTGCAGCAGAGGTTGTGGTTTCCTGGTTCCCCCGAAAAAAATTGCCATTATTTCAAACACTGGTTGATTCTGGGACTTGAGGTCTTTATATGTAAAGAATGGATCTTGGGCCTAACTAAACCTCAAAAGCTAGCTCATGAGGGGAGAATTGTCCAAGTCCATATAAGGAGACCAATTACCCATTCCTTTTCCGAGGTGGGATACTTAACACTCCCCCGCACGCCCCAGCCTCTTTAACTTGTTAATTGGAGCGGGGATAATATAATATGGGCCCCAGCATTGCTGAACAAAGATTTGAGATGGGCGTGACTCTGATACCATGTAAAGAATGGATCTTGGGCCTAACTCAACCTCAAAAGCTAGCTCATGAGGGGAGAATTGTCTAAGTCCATATAAGGAGACCAATTACCCATCCCTTTACTGAGGTGGGATACTTAACACTCCCCCGCACACCCCAGCGTCTTTAACTCGTTAACTGGAGCGTGGATAATATAATATGGGGCCCCAGCATTGTTGAACAAAGATTTGAGATGTGTCTGGCTCTGATACCATGTAAAGAATGGATCTTGGGCCTAACTCAACCTCAAAAGCTAGCCATGAGGGGAGGATTGTCCAAGTCCATATAAGGAGACCAATTACCCATCCCTTTTCCGATATGGGATACTTAACAGTATAGAAGGTAATTGCTCTGAACTAGAGCTGGTAAGTCAACTTATATCTAGACTATATGGTTTTGAAGATTTAGGCAATTCACAGGCTCTCTTTTCTGGCGCGGAGAAAAGAAAAAAAAGTTCTCTATTAGGTCAGTTATAACCTTCTTTCATCCAGGAATGGAGCTGACATATTGTTTTTCCAAATGGCAACTTCGAAGAAAAAATCGCTGCTGAAGGCTCCCTTTTCTTACCATCAGCATTATATGAAGCAGCATTTACTGAAACAACTTCTACAAAAATGAAAACCCATTGTATGAAAGGTACTATTTTTAAAGAAAATCAGAACCACAGTATAATAGATCTTTTATGCATCGAAAGTACAAGCTATCAACATCACTTCCTTCCCTATAAAATGGCCATTGAGATGCCGAATATATAATGTGTATTGTAGATTGTTAAAAATTTTCTGGGAAATGCCAAGTTCAGTTGCTAATTGTTGCGCAATGCAGAAGAGCTGGTTGATTCATTCAGACATATAGAAACTTTGCTATACAGCTCCTCTACGCATCACGTTGTGGTTAAGGAAGAACCAAAAACAACAACAATGACAATGCCTCAGTACCAAACAAGTTAGGGCCGGTTATATGAACCCTCACTAACCATTTTACTTCACTTAAACTCATTGCATGCCAATGTTATAGAAAGAAAAAGAACTAATTCTTCCTAAAAATAGTTGTTATTGAAAGATTAAGAAAAAGCATATACTCCCTTTGTTTCGATTTGTTTGTCTTACTTTCCTTTTTCGTATGTTTCAAAAAGAAAGCATCTTTCCCCTGTTGGCAACTCTTTAACTCTAACTTTCCACATGACATGTTTAAGACCATAAAAAGGATGTTTTGATACACTCTACGTATCTTTAGTTTAGGATCACAAGTTCAAAAGTCTTTTTTACTTTTTTAAATTCCGTCAAGTCAAAAAACAAACAAACAAATTAAAATAGAGGGAGTAGTTCCACAACTTACTCTCAACATCATAAATCTAGTATTGACATCGTTATTGAGTTATAATTGCAAATTGCAATGAACAACCAAAGCCTTTTTTTTAATAACCGCAGTGTCCGGACCAGCTTACTCATACCTCAACAAATTCCACAGGATACCTGACACCTCCCACCAACTTTCAGGTACCAAGTAACTCTATCCACCATGACTAAAACAAGCATACAGGAAGAAATCACCTAGTACTTTTGTCTCTACTAAAACTTGAACCAAACATCCAAAGCCTTGTTTTTTTAATAACTGTGGTGTCCATGGAAGCTTGCACGCACCTCAACTAATTCCACGTGATACCCTGCCACCTCCACCAGCATTAGATACCAAGTAACTCTATCCACCAAGACTAAAACATACATGACGAAATCACCTAGTACTTTTGCCTCTACTGAAATTTGAACCTAACACCCCAAGCCTTTTTTTATAACTGTGGCGTCCAAGCAAACTTACACGCACCTCAACTAATTCCACGTGATACCCTGCCACCTCCACGTACCAAGTAACTCTATCCACCAAGACTAAAACATACAGGAAGAAATCACCTATTACCTTTGTCTCAACTGAAATTTGAACCTAACACCCAAAGCCTTATCTTTTTATTACCGTGGTGTCCAAGCAAACTTGCACGCACCTCAACTAATTCCACGTGATACCCTGCCACCTCCCACCAGCAACAGGTACCACGTAACTCGGTCCACCAAGGCTAAAACACATGGGAAGAGATCACGTAGTAAAGCTGTCAATTTCATAACTTCATCTTATAATTCTCCAAAAAAATCCAACTCCCCACCTTCAAAGAAAACAAACAAATCCAAAGACTAACCATGATCTATCTTTCTTAAACTCCATTTAGCTCCAAAGAATTAATTAAATCAACCAATTAACTTCAGCAACTGAAGTTCCCTCTACTAGAGGCGGATCCAGAATTTAAATTAAATTTTACGCGCTCAATCTTTAAAGTCCCAACTATAAAATCCATTATATTCATAAAACAACAAGCTCAAATTCACAATTCATCACAATTATACTAACACAATACGCATAAATTTATGCTCCGCATTAAAAATACTAAATTCAAATTCAAAAAAAGGTATACCTGTTGTTGATATTGAGCAAGTTTACGCCTTTGAGTCTTCAAAGAAAGAATTGCTTTATCAACTTCTGTAATCTTTGGTTTCTTCACAAATATATTTCCCATCTCCCAAATCCAAAACCCACAAAAATAAAATAAAATCAAACAACCCTAAAACAAAAACAAAAATATTTTTTTTACAATAAAAATTAGGCCTTTTACATATTTCTGCAAAGACCCGTTTATATATATATTTGTAATTGACTTTCCTATGAGCTAAATAAATAATATGAAAATATGAAATTAGGAAGGAAAAAAAAAAAGGGAAGGGGGGCCGGGGGGGCGGGGGAATTTTGGGTAAATCAATGTTACTGTTTTGTGAGTTGTAGCTTTTTGTTTTTACGTGAAGGTTGAAGAGGAAAGGGTTCTTGTCAAATTAAAAAAAATATAGACACAATGCTTTTTAACTTTGTCAATTTCTTAATAACTTTTATGGTAAGATAAAAAAAATTTTAAGAACTATCTTTCAATATCACCACCCCATTGACTTGAGACCCGAGATCCTACGTTGACCCAAAAGTCAAAACACGACTCTCGAGTTGGATTTGGGAGTTGAGTCCTGAGTCGGGTAAGGTCTCAGTTCCCAAGTCGGGATTAGGAGTTGGTTTCCAATTTAGGGTTGGAATCAGAGTAAGTCCCTGGTTGAGGTCGGATCCCAAGTTTTAAGTCAAGGTTGGGGTTGATAGCTGGGTTTCAAATCAAGAATCGGGGCCTGTATCTAGAGTTGGGTTTAGGGTCGGGGTTGGGAGTCAGGTTCGGGGGTCGAGTCGAATAACAAGTCAAGAGTCTAATCTTGGATTGGAGTCGTGAGTCAGGTCCCGGGCTATGATCAAACTCCCTAGTCTCTCGTGGTCGAAATTTAGGTCCCCAATCGGGGTGAGAGTCGAGGTCAAGTTGTAAGTCGGGGTTAGGAGTCGAGTCTTGGATTGGTAGTCAGGGTTGCGTATAACGTCCCTAGTCAGGGTCGTAGGTCAATTCTCAAGTTGAGGGTGACATTCGGGTCTTGAGTTGGGATCAGGAGTCGTAAGTAGGGTCCCTAGTCGGGGTCGAGGGTCGATTTCTGAGTCAGGGGTCGCAGGTTGATTCTCGAGTCGGGTCTTGAGTTGGGATCAGGAGTGTCGAGGTTATCGGTCGATTCTCATCTCGGGGTCGCGAGTAAGGTCGTCCCTAGTTAGGTTCGTGGGTTTATTTCCTAATCAGAATTCGACCACGAACAAGACTTCAACCTACTAATTAATTATGTAGAGATATCCTTACGTGCCCAACTCTCAGAGTGGCTACAACCTTTTGGGTGGTGAAAGTTTGTAAAATCCCGCGAACCATCCAGTTTTTGAACGTAAGTTATGTCCGAAGCCATTAGATCGAATACCCGGGAGGTATGTAGCTATTGTAATCTACAAAGGAGTACTAACTTGTCCATCCACCTTTTTGAATGTTCTCTAAAATAAACTCACTGGTAACTGGTAAAGTTGCTGCCATGTGATCAGAAGGTCACGAGTTCAAGCCTTGAAAACAGCCTCTGGCAGAAATGCAAAATAAGGCTGCGTATAATACATACCATTGTGGTGGGGTCCTTCCCCGGACACCGTCATAGCGGTAACTTTAGTGCACCGGGCTGTCCTTTTGTTTTTAATTATATATTAATAAACCTTACAAATAAAAATGAAAAAACAACAGTCCAACTCCCATGCAAATCATCCAAAATCAATTTCTCAATACATGTGGGTAAAAATTTATCCACACTCGGTGTTTTCACCAAATTAATGTGATTTATCATGGTTAAGTAATTTGATGAAGTAAAATACATATTGATTAAGTATGATTAAGTAAAATGAACGTTATATTCAAACACATGACATACATATATTGACTTGGTGTAAACACCGAACGCAGATAAATTTTTTCCATATATGTGATATTGAAAGGGAAAATGGCTCAAAGGATTATGGGGGATCAAATTTTCGTTAATAAGGTGAAAGTTTATGTAACAAATGAATTGAGTTTCTAAACTTTTCCTCCTCCTGGTCATTTTATTAGTACTTGTAATAAGTGTTGGATCAAGTTACTTGATATCGTAGAATCTAAGATATATTTAAAGTGGGGGAGGGGGGCTCTCAGCAAACAATTCCTTTACCTGAAAATAAATGATTTCTTTTTTGACATTCTACTTTATGATAATAAATTTTGAGATTACTAAACAGCGAGAAATTTAAAAAATATTACATTAAACTTGAATATTTATTAAAAGATTACATACGTATTTGTGAATGGCACACAACTGTTATAAACAAATCCATCAGAAAACATATACAATAACATATAGGAATTCATCGTATAAATTTAACATGCTTACTCAAGCTAGTCTTCCAATCCTTTATAACATAAAGTAGGAGGGAAATTAAAAGAATTGCTTATTCAAGCATACATCAAAGAATAAAGGTACATCATAGATTACCTTGTTTTTGTCCGGACAAAAGACAAGATAATCATAAATCTATTCCAACAAACAATATTCTTGAAATTATGAGGAAATGACATCGCCAAACGACATGTCCAAGCAGAGAGATGTCGAAAAATGCTATCCTAGTTGGAGCTGGTAACGGGCTCGCTGCTAGATATTTTGGTGCCACTAAACGCGCTCATGTGCATATGTGGATGGGTTCTCGATGGGAGGAGCACCTGCAGAATGCATATAGAAATAAAGTTAATCATGTAAGTGGGATGATCCACTTTTTCGGAGTGGTTTCAGTTTTAATTAAAACAAACCTGATATTCACGTAGCCAAGGTTCAGAAATTTGTAAGCCAATCGCCATTTTCTCAATCTGTAGGCTGTGCATACACGTTGCAAGAGGCTGCAATTAAAACAACGGATCAGTTTTGATCTTACTTCGATCATTGATCTAATAGGACACACCTGCAACAGCATATGGGAGTAAGGAGAGGCGTATTACAATTCTACCCAAAATGTTATGGTGGAAATCACGAATTTACATCAAAGCTTAAGATACATTTGAGACAGAGAAGCAGAATATGCAAAAAAGGAATACATTTTACATTAAATTATTCTACCAAGATTGCTTTTTACTGAGTGAAGATGTAATATCAATAAATTTCATAGCCTTTTTTGTGCTTGGGGTACCAACATAGGAAGACAACGAAGACACTCTATAAGCATTCGGGAGATCCTATCACTGCAGTTTTCTCCTCTCGAATGCTTGTATCTCTCCAATGGAAAACGAGAATTATACTTTTGAAAATTATTTTATTTTCTTTGACTAATTTACTCAGCTTTGGACATTAAAAGCAAATAAAAGAATGTTGACTTGCTACCATGATCACTACAGGGTGCCTAAATCCAACGACTAAATGTTTTAATACCAAAAAATGTTTATCTCAAGTTAATTCATAGAAAATTCGTCTTGACATATAAAGAATGCAGAAGTTGGGCTATTACATACGTAGATAAAAAAGGGCTAGTGTGTGCAAACAAAGAATGAGCAGCCTGGCAGGCTAAGTACATTAAATAAGATTGGCAAGCTAAGAATAATACCGAAGCATACTGGTGATAAACAGCAAAAGGAGCTGAAAATGCTAAAAGAGGAAGCACTTCTTTAATAATGCCCCATGGGTCCAGTTCTGGAGCAGCAATTATTAGACTGAAAATTAAATTGGAAATGATATTGAACGCAGCAATAAAATATGTCAAAAGAAAAGCATGAAACCCAGATGATATTCAAACCTGGAAAAACCATTTCCATTCCACAACTTGATGGCCTCCGGGGGTGCTTTCTGACCTGCTTTTATAGATTTAGCAGGCTTGGTTATTGGAGAAGGAACTTTCTCAGGTGTTATATCCATGCCAACATCTTCAACTGAGCACCAACTTCTTCTAGACCGGCAGAATTAATGGCAGTTAAGGTTTCTTCCTGCAGGTACATGTTTTGGAGAGAAGTTTAAAACACATCCAGGCGTGCATTTACGGAAGAAATAATTTACACCAAAAAAAGATCAACTTCGATTTTACCTGACTCTCAAACACTGAAACTCCAGTTTGAAATGAATTCAGGTCGGTCAGTGATGCATGCACAATTCTAGAACCATGGACAAATAGCAAAATCATAGTTAGTACTACTGCAATAAACATAGTTAGGCGATTTTTGGAAATCTACAGTTTTTTTCCTTGTGTACTAATTGGATTATTTTCTATTTCATTGCAAGAGGAAGTGTACCTTTTACAGATTCCATCACTTAAATTAAACATCCTAGTGATATCGACAGGATATGGTGATGATCCACGATAAGTATTGCACACATAACCAGTACCTGCTAAGATCATTGTGATGAAAAATTTGTCATTAACTTCATAGTAATTAACAGTATCTGACAATCCTATAAGTCAATAGCATGTTTGACATGGTTTCACAACTATGATGAAGCTTCAGCGTCGTGCACATCAAGACAAATTGACAACCATATGATCAGTATCAATAACAATAGCAACAATTCAGAGACATACAAATTCCAATAGTATGGGCTGCATGATCAAATTTATGTGTATAAAGCAATGATCACAAATAGCCCTTTATGTTCTTAATGTAACTAGGGTGAAGAACAAATAAACACACCTCCTAGTCGTTCCGCAATAGCACCAGTAAGAATACCACCGACCATTTCCACTTCAAGTACATCTGCATTTGCAGTAACATTCCCCAAGCAGAGCAGTAGAGATAGTGCATCCACTCGCATGAACCTGATAGAATCAAGCGAGTATAAAATCAACCCCCATGTCTCCAAAACCCAGAATCATGCAAAGCAAGATATAAAACTTAGGTTAATTAGACTACATTGAACATCTGGACCACAAATCTATTTATATTCTTTACTTGCATGAGCACTGCCATACCAACAACAAATAACATCAAGGAGAATATCTTAGATTTCAATATTTTCTGATTCTAAAATAAGTAATCAAAGCCTATACTTATTTCCCTCCGATCAAAAAGGTAAATCACAACCAGAAAACAACAAATGAAGATATTTGATCAAATACAAGAAAAGATCATATTATACCCAATTGTCAGGATGTTTCTTGAAGTAGGCCTCACAAATGCTGCAAAACGCAAGATATATGTTAGGAATTAAAGAAAAGATCGAGGAACAACAGCGACTAGGAGATTTGCAACTAGAAACCAAATGTAGCATTACAACTTTCTACAACTGACATCACCACTAGTTGCTTGGGGATTTCGAGTCCAGAAATTAAATGCAAAACTATCATTTATGTGCTTCAAAGAACAATAGTGCTTAGAAATTAATGCAGAACTACCATTGTGTATGATTGAAACGAAAATATCACCTGAATAAAAAGATTCAAAAAAAGTAAAACGCAATCCACACGAGCCCTAAAAAGCTTTACTTAATAAGACGACATACTCAAATTCCACAGAAAAACTGAGTGTTCCAACATCAATGAAGTGGTATAGTATAATCTAGTTACAACAAATTGACAGTTACTGGATATCATTGCGCAACTAAGAAATACTGCCTTCTTCCACTTGGGGCAGTCGGGCTACATTTTGCAGTATATGGAAGTTACTTCTTTAATTTTGATTACGTTACCATTCTTAGAGTTCTAGTTACTAAGCTAGAACAAAAGAAATGGAATAAAAACATTATCCAATCTCATCTCCCCACTCGTCTTCCCCAAAGATCAAGTTATAGATGAAGGAAAATTCAGAAGTCTAAAAATACAGACCTCCAGAATAACAAAATGAAATTTAAAGGCAGGAGTCTACCTTCGTGCAAAGGGACGCCTCAATAGTACTCGAGGTGCATATTTCTTCTGTTTCTTAACCCTATACTTTTCCTGCAAACACCGAGAGGTCAGCATATTTTCTCAAAGGAAAACTAATTAACACCAAAAGATGCCAAGCTTACTTGTGAAAATAATGTCTTCTTCTCAAAAGTTGCACTGTTTGCAATGAGTGCTTCAACTATTTCATCCCCTTTTGCTCCCTGCCTGGAACATAATAAGCTTAATACTTTCTTCAAAACTACTACATGAAGACCTAAGAAATTTGCAGCTCTTTCTTTGCTTAAGAGATCTTTTGTAACCAAACTTTGTTCAAACATATCAGAAGAAAATATACTACATAGATGTAGAGAAATTCTAGATTCAGAAAACCTCTAATTTGACTGTTAATATTTCAATGAAATTGGCCCAAACAGAGTGAAACGACAGCCGATGATGCATACCACTATTCCAAACTAGTTTGCAGTTCCCAAACCTAGAGGACTTCTAATTAACTAAAAGTAGAAATTATCAACAACAACAACAACAAACCCAGTGTATTCCCACATAGTGGGGTCTGGGGAGGGTAAGATGTACGCAGTCCATACCTCTACCTCTAAAGAAGTAGAAAGGTTGTTTCCGATAGACCCCCGGCTCGAGACACGGAATACTACACAAATACATAGTAAAGCATGGAACAAGATGGCATAACATAAATACGACACCCACAAGTAATAGAAAACGGAGAAAAGTAAACAGATTCGTAATAAAGCATGAAACAAGGTATCATAACAAGAATAATACCCCCACCAAGTAATTCCCTACACTAGCAACCCAAACTGAACCTAGCCTTCTGTCCTAATTCTCGTCCTCCAGATCTTCCTATCTAGGGTCATGTCCACAGTGAGCTGTAACTGCTCCATGTCCCGCCTAATCACCTCTCCCCAGTACTTCTTCGGCCTACCCCTACCCCGCCTAAAACCATCCAAAGCTAGCCTCTCACACCTACGAACCGGGGCATCCATGCCCCTCCTCATCACGTGTCCGAACCATCTCAATCGGACTTCCCGCATCTTATTCTCCACTGGAGTCACACCAACCTTCTCCCTGATAGTCTCATTCCGAACTCTATCCCCCCTAGTCAGCCCACACATCCAACGCAACATCCGCATTTCCGCCACCTTCATTTTTTGAATGTGGGAGTTCTTAACTGGCCAACACTCCGCTCCATACAACATGGCCGGACGGACTGCCACCCTGTAGAATTTGCCTTTAAGCTTAGGCAGCACCTTCTTATCACACAACACCCCCGAAGCGAGCTTCCACTTCATCCATCCCGCCCCAATACGGTGCGAGACATCCTCGTCAATCTCACCGTTACCCTGAATCACGGACCCGAGATACTTGAAACTATCCCTCTTACATACCACCTGTGATTCCAACTTCACTACCACCTCATTCTCCAGCCTCACGTCATTAAACTTGCATTCCAAATACTCTGTCTTGCTCCTACTCAACCTGAACCCTTTAGACTTAAGAGTTTGTCTCCACACCTCTAATTTATCATTCACACACCCCGCTTCTCATCAATCAAAACTACATCATCCGCAAAAAGCATACGCCAAGGCACCTCTCCTTGAATACGCCGCGTCAACACATCCATTACCAAAGCAAACAAAAAGGGACTAAGAGAAGATCCCTGATGCAATCCTGTCAAGACAGTGAAATGCTCTGAGTCTCCTTCCGCCGTCCTCACCTGAGTTTTAGCTCCATCATACATGTCCTTAATTGCTTTGATATATGCCACCTGGACTCCACTCACCTCCAAACATCTCCTACGGACTTAGTCGTATGCCTTCTCCAAGTCGATAAAAACCATGTGCAGATCCCTTCTTCCTTTCCCTATACTGTTCCACCAGCCTCCGTACCAGGTGAATTGCCTCCGTCGTCGAGCGGTCAGGCATAAATCCAAACTGGTTCTCCGAAATAGACACTATCCGTCTCAGCCTCACCTCGATCACTCTCTCCCAAATCTTCATAGAGTGACTCAATAACTTAATACCCCTATAGTTATTGCAACTCTGAATGTCACCCTTGTTCTTATAAAGAGGGATCATAGTACTCCACCTTCAAGCCTCGGACATTTTCGCCATCTTGAAAATTTCGTTAAACAATCCAGTCAACCACCTTAAACCAGCCTCGCCAGAAAACTTCCAAAAAACCACCGGTATCTCATCAGGCCCGTCGCCCTACCTCTTCGCATCCTGCGAACAGCCTATCTAACCTCCTCTACCTTAAAACGTCTACAATAACTAAAGTCCGGACACTCCTCTGAGTGCTCCAGCTCCCCTAACACAATAGCTTTATCCCCTTCGTCATTCAAGAGCCTATGAAAATATGACTACCATCTATTCTTAATGTGGCCGTCCTCCACCAACACTGTACCGTCCTCCCCCTTAATGCACTTCACCTAGTCGAGGTCTCGACCCTTCCTCTCCCTAGCCTTAGTGAGTCTAAACAACTTTTTTTTCCCTCCTTTCTCCTGTAACCCCGCATACAAGCTCTCAAAAGCTGCCGTCTTAGCCGCCGTAACTGCTAACTTAGCTTCCTTCTTAGCTAACTTGTACTGTTTCCTGTTTAACCGCTTCTCTTCTTCGTCCTTACTCTCAACCAACTTAGCATACGTCCCTTTCTTGGTCTCCACTTTCTTCTTAACCTCTTCATTCCACCACCAATCCCCCCCGATGATGCCCGGCCCGACCCCTAGAAAAACCCAACACCTCACTAGCATTCTCCCTGATGCACCTAGCCACCCTATCCCATATACTATCCACGTCCCCCCTACACTCCCACACCCTCATTCCCGCCAACTTCTCCCCTATCTCCCACGCATTCACTGACGTCAAGCCGCCCCACTTAATTCTAGGTCTACACTCCTCACCCCTTCTCTTCCTATCCTTCTTTATACCCAAATCCATAACCAAGAGCCTATGCTGGGTCGAAAGATTCTCACTCGGGATGACCTTACAGTCCTTACACAACACCCTATCCCCTTTCCTAAGCAACAAAAAGTCAATCTGGGTCTTGGCTATCGCGCTTCGGAAGGTAATCAGGTGATCGTCCTTCTTCGGGAAGCCCGAGTTCACCACCACCAGCCCAAAGGACCTCGTAAAATCCAATAGAGTAGCCCCCTCTTCATTTCTTTCCCCAAAACCAAAACCACCATGCACATCACCAAAGCCTCCCGGTAACTTATCAACATCCACTAAATAAGCTCCTTCCTGCTTGGGGTTGGGGGTTGGGGGGGGGGGGGGGGGGGGGTGGGGGGATAGAGCATCTTTAACAATTTTAAATAGAAACTTGTGCGGCGGTGTATCTCACACATTTCTTGAAACTGTCCACTAAAATAAAATAAAAATACACATAAAACCATGAATCTCCGATAAACTCTCACCTTCACATCTCGTCGATATCTTCACTAGTGAGACTCTGAGCAGTATTATTATCAACAATTGCACGGTTGTCTTTAGATCCATCCACATCTTTTTCTTCAAGGCTGTTACCTGATAATGAAAATGAACAAAAGTTACTATCAATTCCACATAATTTGCTACAAGACTGACGAGAACAATTAGAGAAAGTAATACGAGATGCATAGGCACAGCTAGTTTGGTCTATCTTTGCATACTAGCTTGATCCAAGAACTATATACCACCTCTACATCAAGCTTGAGGCGAATAAGCGAGAAATTCTATAGTCATACACACAAGCTAAAAAAAAAGAATAATTCTGGTTGTACTAAAAAAGTTTGTGTCCTGGAAAGCAAGATCCCATTCTTTGGCACTATTCAAAAACAAGGTATGTTCACTGTGGCAGGAAGGTCCACAGAATGTATGTATGTAACCCCTGAAGATCATTAGCATAGGCAATAATACCATCAGTTGCAGTATAAGTCCTACATATAATCGTCCCCGTTATTAAGTAAAAATCATATGTTAATCATGATTGCTCCTCCTATTCTAAAAGAGTCTACTATGATGATGATCCGTAAATAGCAAAGAGAAGATGTGTTTTTCTAAGAAAGCCAACCAGTGGAATCTTTCACATAGAGATTATGATTATATAACATTACACATATAGGCTGATTGGCTCTATTATGTGTAATATTATATAATTACATTACACATAATACTGTCAGTCTGTTCATTTTTTCAAAAAGGGGTAATTGGCTACTCCAAAAACAAGCTTAGTAATAAATTAAAGAACATATAGATAACAGAATTTACAGCAAATTCAAAAGCTAAATCAGAAGAATAACTTCGGCATTCGGAACCAAACGAGTCAAAAAAGATCCTTCTTTTCCAGACTCCACTTGAAACAGAGACCCAAATGGACAACCAATCAGAGGCTGAAGGAACACTTCTTATTCCCAATTTTCAATGTCCTGCATGAACAATTCAACCTCCCCGTCAATCCAAAAAACCATTGTCCAGAAAAAGCAGGGGAAAAAAACTGCCTCTATTCACAGGAATCAATCAACTACATCTCAATTTCATATTAGTTAGAATCGGTTCGATGAATTCCTTTTACAAAACTAAATGCAAAAACGACATACCCAGTGTGTAGTCTTACAAATTGGGATCTAGGTGGGTACAATGTACACATTCCTAACAGTCCAAAAAGAAGTAATGGAAGTGAAAACATAACAAAGCATCTAGAGTAGTAAATACAACAACCACAACAACAACATACACAATATATTCCCACCAAGTGGGGTCTGGGGAGGGTAAGTGTACGCAGTCCATACCACTACCTCAAATGTGAGATAGAGAGGTTGTTTCCGACAGACCCCCGGCTAGGTAAGTACTAAGCCGGTTCTCTATTTTTTTTTTTTCGTTTTCTTTCTTTTTATTTTCTCCACTTATTTCTTATTGATTTTTTTTTTTCTTCTACTTTCTTCTTCTGCTGATTTTCTCCTCTGTGTTTTTTCTTGTACTTCTTCCTCTTTTTTTTTCAGTTTTCACAAAGTCAAAAAAAAAAAAAGTGGACTCACTGTCTATGACTTATGAGTAAAAGTTACGGTTTTCTAATTTATAAACTACAACTTATATAATATACTAATTAATATCGTAATCTTGAAGAAGAATAAATTTTTATAGTTTTAGTATTGCTTGTTCTATGAATTGTTGAGTCATTCAAGTTCTAGACTTTTAGTATCTATCATCTATTTTTAGTTTTGTTTTAAATATTTGCTTTTGCTAATGAGATTTTGATTGTTTACATATGCAATTTTTTTGGTATTATTTATCACCGCGCTTCCAAAAGGCGCTCGCCTCGCCGCTCACCGCTGCCATTCCACAAATGTGACTATTCTTCTGGAAAAGTTCGGTACATTACATACAACCGTCCACTCAGGATTTCTTAATGCATTAATGTATAAAACTCATGAAAAAGGATACACTAGACAAAACAATAAAACGACAAATACACATGAAGAAAGATACACTAGACAAACAACAAAACAACAAATACATAGATCACATGTGAGAAATGTCAAATAACACACCAAAATCAATGTATCTCGTGTCTCACCCTAATACAACAAAATATTCGTTGCAACAAATATATAAATGATGATGACGAGGAGGAGAGACGTGGGTCTATCTCAATCAATGTGCCTCATGTCTACCCTAACACGACAAAATCTCGTGTCTCGCCCTAACATGACAAACTTTCGTGTCTCGCCCTAACACTACAAATGAAGTTAACACCCGTCACGGCAGAAACATAAATGATGACAACGATGAGGAGAAAGTGGTGGATCTATCTCAATCTATGTGTCTCGTGTCTCAGCCTAACAAGACAAATGAAGTTAATATCCGTCATGATAGAAACATAAATGATGAGGAGGAGGAGAAAGAGGTGGGTCTATCTCAATCAATGTGTCTCGTGTCTCACCCTAACACGACAAATGAAATTAATATCCGTCTCGACAAAAACATAAATGATAATGATGAGAAGGAGAAAGAGATGGTTATATTTCATATCTATATCAAGCTCGTCTATAAATGCACACCAGTTGTCACCACCGAGTTAAAAACTAGACTTTACTAGTCCATACAGATCAACAAGCATTTTACAAAGTAACATGAACAACGTTTCCAGGAGAAAGCTCAGCTGATATTCCAACAGCACATTGTTCTTTCCATATCAAAAACATCATCAGTCAGATGACAGCTAGAAGATTATTATCTCATTGACCTATTCTACTTGCTCTCACCTTGTTTTTTAATAATATTTCTGTTAAATATTTATCCCCCCTACTGTTCTCCTCCAATCTTTATAAACCTACTCCATATCTATTTTACAGTTTCTTCTAGCTAGTCAATTTAAAAGGCAATACGCCGCCACTCAATTTGTCACCATCAACTTATCATAACATAACAATTGCTGGGCTCTTTAGGAAAGAAATTCATACTTCATAGTAGATATCTCTGGGAGCAGCTAAAGAAAATGACGCCCCGCAGCTTTCCAACTGAAAAGGCTCAACATAATATTCAATTTTCATTCCTCTTGTTCTCGTTTCAAACATATGTACGGTTGAAGCTGCCAAATGACTACAGCATTATCAATCTACTCTACCTCAATTCACATGCTATATGAACTAAGTTCCTCTCCAAAGTGGCAATTGAACTATCAAACTAGTTTTCTCCGCTCACCAAGCAAATAAAAAAATACCAACTTTTACAGAAATCCCACCGCTAGGTCAAAAATTGAAGGATATAAATAGGTAACTCAAATCTTCTATAATCCAGTCAATTTCAGTTTCAAGATTACATAATTTTATCAAAATGCATATGGAAACATACAAACACATCAACACAGAAAGCATCTAAAGGTACCAATCAGAATTCTCCAAAAAAAAAAAAAAAGGATTCAAGAATCAAAGAAACAATAAAAAAGGGAAAGTCATTTACCAGAAAGAAGTGAAGCTGTAAAAAGGAACATCCAAACACATGAAAAGCAATGAAGCAACGGAGAAAGCAGCTTGTCCTGATCTCAAAGCCAAGCTAGCACTAGTACCCTTGTCCCTGGAAGTTCATCCATGTCCTCCTCACCGACATGGCAGAATAACTGGTACTATAATTTCACTAATAGTACTATAAACTGAGGTGTTTGTCATACTCCAATTTTAGGTTTTTACGCATCCCATGCCACGTTGGAACAGGCCTACCCTCAACCGAAAAGAGGAAAACAACAATTTTAGGGGGGGAATTAATGATAAGGTTTGATGTTTGTTTGTAAGCCAACTGTAATTTCTTTTATTAATAATGTCTTTTGTTGAGGTTTTAATTTGGGGAATTTGATCGGTTTTGATTGCAAAAAAAAAAAGAAACTGCTTCTTCTGGTAAGGGAATCAAAGTAAATGAAACAACAGATAGTAACAAAAAACAAATGAGAAGAAACTACAAAAGTAATACGACTACTAGTATGCACATATAGCGAGACAACATATTACTATCAACTAACTTTCCACTCTAATCCTTTCCATCCGAACCTCCTATCTAAAGACTAAATGCAGCTGACCAAAAAGCAAGTAATTCAAAAACCAGTGTAGTCCTATGACGTGGGGGTCTAGGGAGGGCAAAATGTACACATACCTCAACCATCTAAAAAAGAATAATAGAAGTAAAAACATAACAAAGCATTTTGAACAGTAAATACAACAACATAGTACGACAATCGAAGTAACAGAAATTCAATGACAAGAAACTACAGGAGCAAGACTACAACTACTAATATGCACGAATAGCAAGACAACACATTACTAACTACTAATTTTCTTCTCTAAACCGTGTCATCCACAACCTCCTATCTAACACTAAATACAGCAGACTAGAAAAAAAATTCGGCTACTAGTATGGACGGATATCAAGACAACATATTACTAAATAATAACTTTTTATCCTAATCATGTCCTCCACAACCTCCTATCTAACACTAAATACAGCAACAACAACAAACAACAACATACCCAGTGTATTCCCACATAGTGGGGAAGTAATGTCAAGAATGGGATTCAAACCCATGCCCTTTCGGACCAGTACCTGAAACTGGCGCCTTAGAACAACTCGGCCATCTTGAGTTCCAACACTAAATACAGCAGATAGAAAAAATATATGCAGCTACTAACATGGACAGATAGCAAGACAACATATTACTAACAACTAACTTTTTATCCTCTACCCTCTACAGACCCCACTTGGTGGGAACTCACTGGGTATGTTGTTGTTGTTGTAACTTTTTATCCTATTTGTGTCCTTCACAACCTCCTAGCTAACACTAAATGCAGCAGACAGAAAAAAATAAAATACGAAGCTACTAGTATGGATGGATAGCAAGACAACATAAGTACTAACTTTTTATCCTAATTCGTATCCTTCACAACCTCCTGAGACTAAACGCAGCAAACAAAAACAAAAATCTACGGCTACTGGTATGGACAGATAGCAAGACAACGTATAACTAACTACTAACTTGTTATTCCAATCCGTGTCCTTCACAACCTGCTGTCTAAAACTACATACAGCAGACAGGAAAAAAGAAAATATCCGTCTACTAATATGGACAGATAGCAAGACAACATCTTACTACTAACTTTTTATCCTAATTCGTGTCCTCCACAGCCTCCTATCTTCTAACACTAAATACAGCAGACAGAAACTACATATATATATGCAGCTACTAGTATGAACGGATAACGAGGCAACATATTGCTGCCTACTAATTTTCTACTCTAATCCGTGTCGTCCACAACCTCCTAGGTAACACAAAATACAGCAGACAGAAAGAAAAAAAA
>NC_061122.1:227361171-227412522 GCF_002878395.1 Capsicum annuum | reverse complement strand
TATATATATATATATATATATATATATATATATATATATATGCAGCTATTATATGGATGGATAGCGAAACAACCCACTACTACCTACTAACTTTCTAAGCTAATTGAGTCATAATTACTTACGAGGCAGCAGTAAGCCGAGAAAAAACTAAACGATCACCATCATTGATGTCAAGCAATACATTGCAACCTTCAAAAGTTAATCTACTTTTATCATTTTGATTCAAATCCTCATCAACTGTTTTATTAATAGACATTATTGGTGCTTATTGCTGGTAAAAAATTCAATCTTTAACCATTACAGCATAACCTTAGTTTAAACCCTAGAACCCTATATATACTATATAGGGAACGTAATTTGAGAAAATGAATATTTGGGTAATGGAGTAGAAATGTTTTTTAGGGGTTTAAGTTTGGGGATAATTTGTGAAAAGGGAAATTACAACTTGCCCCCTCTAAACTTTAGGTGTTTGGGAAAGTATGCTCAGAAGTTTTTTTATTAGCAGATAACCCCCCCTGATTTATGAAGGTTGACTTTTAAGTTGGATCAAGCCCGATGTGGTCAATGTCATATTAAAGGTCAACTCAACTTATGTTAAGATTTAGACTTATTTCAATCCAACTTGTATCTTTGTTTAGAAAATTATTATATGGTAATTATTAGAAATGAGATTTTATTTATTCATTAATTATTCAATTATTGAATTCCTTTTTTTTCAGTACATTTTCACGTTGAAAATATATAACATAAAAAATTTACTATGCTTAGATTTATATATACTTATGAAATGATAAAATATCAAATATTTTTGTATATAAAGGGAGAAATCTTTTAGGATCAAACCTAGTTTTAATCGATTTTGCTCTGAATTTAACTAGTAAATTTTACCTTCGAAACATTTTTTTTTTTTAAATATCTAATAAGATACTTTTCGACGTGGTAATGTTTAGATCAAACAAGTTTGCACTGTATATTTTTCAAAAGCCAGAATGGATCCCATTGCTTTCATGTGTAATTTTTCTTTTAGGAATTAAAGGTATATTTTCTTGATAATACACATCCATTATCTATATAAACAAATCAAGATTAAATGTTTAGACGGGTATTAAATCCTGTTGGTACAAGCAAAAAGAGTTGGTATTGGTGGTTGACACTATAATATAATATACCCCTTAATTAATCATACTTTTAATGCACAAATGACAAAACATATTAGCCTCAACGCAGTATAATAATTTTATGTTGCATGTTAAATTAACTTACAAAAGGTAACTCTCCACACATGAGAAATTAAACTATCCAGACAATATAATTTGTTAAATTATATTGATAAAATTTAAAATACTTGCATTAACATTGCACATAGTTTTAAACTCTTTTTTTCCTTTGTAGTAAGTTGTTTATATATTTTCGATGAGTGAATAATTAATAAGTAATTGTATATGTGGATGAGATGAGAAGGAAAATGGTGAACAGGTCCGCATACCTTCTGTAATATCTCCCCATAGTGAATGGTTAGCCAAATCAACATCTGACTTCTAACCACTCCCATCAAGATTCTCACTTTTTTTAATTTGATAAATAAAAATAATAATAGAAAAAAATCAATTTTTCTTGTGGGGTAGCTTTCGATCATGTGGAGCGCGCTGAGATAAAGTTATCTTTGTATGATCTACATAAGGTGATAAGTTTGAGTCGTAAGATTAGCTACTATATTAACTTCCTCGGGGTGCAATCCTTTTGCGTACCTTTAAGAAGACGGATTCGAGTCGTGGAATCTATATTATTGATTATTATATCCCAAGGGGCAATCCTTGATATTTTTAATTTGTACCGGAGTGTCCTTTTCTGCATTGCCAAAAAAAGTAAATGTAATTACAATAATAATTAATTAGGGAACAAGTACTTTGTTAAGTATTTTCCTTAGCTTTTGTGTTTATCTGCTGGCCATCCACTTAAACTGCAAGTTGTCTATAGGCAAAGCTGTTATTACTAAAGTTTATCTTTCAATTAATATTTTGGGACAAGTGTATCGGTTAAAAGTTTTTTATGTTTCAATTAATATTGAAATAAATATATTTTGAGTTACAAAGAAAATGAATATGAAATTACAATTGAAAGAAATGCATCTTGAGTTACAAATGCATTAACAATTGTAAATTAATTTACGTTTTAGGTTCTTGAAACTTGAAAGAAAGATAATTTTTGTTCATAAACCTATTAACTATTAATTTTTGTTCATGAACCTATTGACTATTGCTTAATTAATTTTTCACTAACTACTCTCTCTCCCTCTCTATCGCCCCGGTCCCCGGTCCCCGGCCCCCGTCGCCGTCGCCGACCTTCGGCGCCGACCCGAACCGACCGCTGACCCCGCCCGCCCACCCCCGGCCCCCCCCCCCCCCCCCCCCCCGCTGTTCATAACCCCCCCAGCGGGGTACACCAGCCCTCCCCCCCACCTCGGCCTCCATCCAGCCGCCAACTCGGCCTCCAACAGCCGAAGCTCGGTCTTCAGCCACAGCCCCATCTCAGCACCGGAATCCCCCGGAAGCCGGGCAACACTGGGATTGGTTTCCGGCTTGGTCTACAAGCGTAATCCGGTGACTTCTAACCTTTGTTATTTCGTTATTTCATATTTCATTTTATTTCATTATTTCATTATTTCATATTTCATTCCTCGTATTATGCTAGTAGTAGCCCCTGTACCTTGACTTGCGTGGGATTTGTGGATATTGTCTGTTGTCTGTTGTTGCTATTGCTGTGGTCGTTTCTTGCACTGCTTTGGATTGGATTGGGTTATCGCCTGGGAATCTGTATTTGGGGCTGTGGGTGTTGAGTCCAGTGGTGTTTGCCCCCTAATTGAGTATAGTTTTGTTTCGGGAGTATTTCTTTGAATTTGTGTGAGCCCTGTATTTCTTGCTACTGCTTTGATACTATCATCGTGTATATCTTTATATTTTCTTATACTTTCGTGTAGTTGTGGTTGTGGGCGGTAATGGGTGGATAGGGTCATGTCCGAGGGGGTTGGGGCGTGGGGCCGTGGTGGGGGCGGGGGATGAGGAGAGGGCGGGAGTGGAAGGGAGGCCAAGGTTTGGCCGCAGGGGGGGTAGTGGAGGGCGTGTGGATAGTGACGGTAGGCTGAGGGTTGGGTCTTGGAATATAGGGACCCTTCAGGGTAAGTCCATAGAGCTTGTGAAGATTCTTAGGAAGAGGAGGATCAACATTGCGTGTGTTCAAGAGACCAAGTGGGTAGGGTCTAAGGCTAGGGATGTGGATGGTTACAAGCTGTGGTACTCTGGGAACGAGAGGCGTAGGAATGGAGTTGGCATCTTAGTAGATGAAGAGCTTAGAGGTCAGGTAGTAGAGGTGAAGAGGATCAACGATAGGTTGATGACTATTAAGTTGGTTATGCGGGGGTTTACCCTGAACGTGTGTAGTGCTTATGCGCCGCAAGTGGGATCGGAGGGGGAGGAGAAGATGCGGTTTTGGGAGGCTTTGGAGGAGGTGGTGAGAGGCGTGCCTAGTTCGGAGAAGATTGTTGTAGTAGGGGATTTCAACGGGCACATCGGGGCGTTACCGGGAGGCTTTGGTGATGTGCATGGTGGTTTTGGTTTTGGGGAGAGAAATGAAGAGGGGGCTACCCTATTGGAGTTTGCGAGGTCCTTTGGGCTGGTGGTGGTAAACTCGGGCTTCCCGAAGAAGGACGAGCACCTGATCACCTTCCGAAGTGCGATAGCCAGGACCCAGATTGACTTTTTGTTGCTTAGAAAAGGGGATAGGGCGTTGTGTAAGGACTGTAAAGTCATCCCGAGTGAGAATCTTTCGACCCAGCATAGGCTCTTGATTATGGATTTGGGTATAAAGAAGAATAGAAAGAGGAGGAGTAAGGAGGGTAGACCTAGAATTAAGTGGGGCGGCCTGACGCCAGTGAATGCGTGGGAGATAGGGGAGAGGTTGGCAGGAATGGGGGTGTGGGAGTATAGGGGGAACGTGGATAATATGTGGGACAGGGCGGCAAGGTGCATCAGGGAGAATGCAAGTGAGGTGTTGGGTGTTTCTAGGGGCCGGGCCGGGCACCATCGGGGGGATTGGTGGTGGAATGAAGAGGTGGAGAAGAAAGTGGGGACCAAGAAAGGGGTGTATGCTAAGTTGGTGAAGAGTAAGGACAAAGAGGAGAAGCGGGTAAACAGGAAAGAGTACAAGCTAGCGAGGAAGAAGGCTAAGTCAGCAGTCACGGCAGCTAAGACGGCCGTTTTTGAGAGCTTGTATGCAGGGTTACAGGGGAAAGGAGGGGAGAAAAAGTTGTTTAGACTCGCTAAGGTTAGGGAGAGGAAAGGTCGTGACCTCGATCAGGTGAGGTGCATTAAGGGGGAGGACGGTAGAGTGTTAGTGGAGGACGGCCACATTAAGAATAGATGGCAGTCGTACTTTCATAGGCTCTTGAATGACGAAGGGGATAGAGCTATTGTGTTAGGGGAACTGGAGCACTCAGAGGAGTGTCGGGATTTTAGCTATTGTAGACGTTTTAAGGTAGAAGAGGCTAGACAGGTTGTTCGCAGGATGCGAAGGGGTAGGGCGACGGGGCCAGATGAGATACCGGTGGAGTTTTGGAAGTTCGTTGGAGAGGCTGGTGTAAGGTGGTTGACTGGATTATTTAATAAAATCTTCAGGACGGCAAAGATACCCGAGGCTTGGAGGTGGAGTACCATGATCCCCCTCTATAAGAATAAGGGGGACATTCAGAGTTGCAATAACTATAGGGGGATTAAGTTATTGAGTCACTCTATGAAGATCTGGGAGAGAGTGGTCGAGGTGAGGCTGAGACGGATAGTGTCTATTTAGGAAAACCAGTTTGGATTTATGCCCAGCCGCTCGACGACGGAGGCAATCCACCTGGTACGGAGGTTGGTGAAACAGTATAGGGAAAGGAAGAAGGATCTGCACATGGTGTTTATCGACCTGGAGAAGGCTTACGACAAAGTCCCCAGGGAGGCGCTTTAGAGATGCTTAGAGGTGAGTGGAGTACCGCTGGCATATATCAGAGCAATTAAGGATATGTATGATAGGGCGAAAACCCAGGTGAGGACGGCGGGAGGAGACTCAGAGCATTTCACTGTCCTGACGGGATTGCATCAGGGATCTACTCTTAGTCCCTTTTTGTTTGCGTTGGTGATGGATGTGTTGACGCGGCGTATTCAAGGGGAGGTACCTTGGTGTATGCTTTTTGCAGACGATGTAGTTCTGATAGATGAGACTCGAGGGGGTGTGAATGACAAATTAGAGGTGTGGAGGCAAACTCTTGAGTCTAAAGGGTTCAGGGTGAGCAGAAGCAAGACAGAGTATGTGGAATGCAAGTTTAATGACGTGAGGCGGGAGAATGACGTAGCAGTAAAGCTGGAAGCACAGGAGGTATGTAAGAGGGATAATTTCAAGTATCTTGGGTCCGTGATCCAGAGTAACGGTGAGATTGACGAGGATGTCTCGCACCATATTGGGGCGGGATGGATGAAGTGGAAGCTCGCGTCGGGGGTGCTGTGTGATAAGAAGGTGCCGCCCAAGCTTAAAGGCAAATTCTACATGGTGGTAGTCCGTCCGGCCTTGTTGTATGGAGCGGAGTGTTGGCCAGTTAAGAACTCCCACATCCAAAAAATGAAGGTGGCAGAAATGCAGATGTTGCGCTGGATGTGTGGGATGACTAGAGGGGATAGAGTTCGGAATAAGACTATCTGGGAGAAGGTTGGTGTGACTTCAGTGGAGTGCAAGATGCGGGAAGCCCAATTGAGATGGTTCGGACACGTAAAGAGGAGGGGCATGGATGCCTCGGTCCGTAGGTGTGAGAGGCTAGCGTTGGATGGTTTTAGGCAGGGTAGGGGTAGGCCGAAGAAGTACTGGGGCGAGGTGATTAGGCGGGACATGGAGCAGTTACAACTCACCGAGGACATGACCCTAGATAGGAATGTCTGGAGGACGCTAATTAGGGCAGAGGACTAGGGCCAGTTTGGGTCGCTAGTGTAGGGAATTACTTGGTGGGGGTTTTATTCCTGTTATGATTCCGTGTTCCGTGTTCCATGTTTTATTACGAATCTGTGTGCTTTCCTCTGTTTTATATTACTTATGGGTGCCGTATTTATGTTATGTAATCTGCTTCTGTGCTTTACTATGTGTTTGTGTGGTATCTCGTGCCTTGAGCCGGGGGCCTATCGGAAACAACCTTTCTACTTCTTTAGAGGTAGAGGTATGGACTGCGTACATCTTACCCCCCCAGACCCCACTAGGTGGGAATACACTGGGTTTGTTGTTGACTAGCATGAAAATTTTACACTATAAATAGTGTTTCCTTTGTTTGGAAAAGACAAGCACTCAAAACTACTTTTTCCTTCAAAAACACTTGAGAGACATTGATCAAATGGTGAAATCACCAATTCAAGAATAGAAGAGCAACATTCTTGAATGCTACTTGTTTTGTGGCTTAGTTGAATCCCGAAGATAGAGTTGTCACTAGTTCTTCCGTTTGCTCGTAGGAGAGACTCCAACTATCTTCAAGAAACGTATTATCGTGCCTCTAAGACAAACAAGTTTTATTTTGAATTTCTTGTACAATTATCATTATTTTTCTAACAATTTGAAGATAGTTGTCTCTATGGCTTCTACATCAATATCAAATAGTATTCCATCTTTGCCTAATCCTAATTTTGAAATATTTGATGGCAAAGACTTTCCTAGATGGCGTGGAAAGATGGAATTCTTTTTAAGACGATTATAGTTGGCATATGTTCTTGAAGAACCTTGTCCTAATGCTCCTGGTTCTGAGGTAGCATCTGACGAGGCTACTTTGATTAAAGAATAAATTGCAAAATGACAATATGATGATTATTTGTGCAAAATTATATTCTTGGAGGAATGTCCAACAAATATTATGATCTATATTATGTTAAATGCAAATATGCTAAAGAGATATGGGACACTCTTCAAGCTATTTATTTAGCTGAAAAGGTGAGTTCTAAGAAATTTCTCATTTCAAATTATATGGAGTTCAAAATGGTTGATGACAAGTCAATCACTGAACAAGTACAAGAATTCCAACTTACAGCTAATAAAATTGTTATATCTGAAATTGCTCTTGATGAAAACTTTCAGGTTGGTACTATTGTATCAAAACTTCCTCCATCTTGGAAAGAGTACCGAAGCAAACTCTTACACAAAAAGGAAGATTTGACTCTTGAATTGTTGCAACACTTGCAAATTAAACAAGAGACACGACGGCGCGATAATAATAGTTTGAAGGAACCTGTCATGAAAGCTCATATGGTTAAAGAAAAATCAAACAAGAAGGAACCCGAAAATAAGAATTTTTCAAAGGCAAAGAAGACTACAAATTTCAAATGTAATGGTGCCAATTTTAAATCTGGTGAATGCTATCATTGTCACAAAATTAGTCACTATGCGCATGATTGTAGAATTCTCAAAGCCGAAAAGAAGAAAGAAAAAACAAATAAAAATAAAAAAGATGATCTTGTGGAAATGGTCACAGAAGCATTCATAGAGGAAGATCAAGATGGTGGATAGATACCGGTGCAACTCGTCACATATCAGGTAACCGAAATTCTTTCAAGACTTATGAATTAGTGAGGGACGGTAAAATTATATATATGGGGAACTCCTCCTCTACTAAAGTTGTGGAAAAAGGAACTGTTGAACTGAAGTTTACTTCCGGAAAGATAGTTACATTGATGGACGTATTGCATGTTTCTGATATTTGAAAAAACTTGGTGTCAGGTACGCTTCTTTCGAAGCATGGTTTAAAAATGGTTTTTGAGGCAGATAAGTTTATTTTATCTAAAAATGTCATGTTTGTTGGAAAAGGTTATGTTGCAAATGGAATGTTTAAACTCAATATTGAAAATGAAAATATTTCTGCTTATCTTATGGAGTCTCTGGACTTATGGCATAAACGTCTGGGACATGTGAATTTTAGATCCATTGAACTTATGGTGAATAATGGATTAATCAAAGATTGTGGAAAGAATCATACCACTAAGTTTCTTATTTGTAGTAAATGCAAGATTACGAAGAAGCCCTTTAAGACAGTTGAAAGGACTTGCACACTTTTGCAATTAATCCATACTGATATTTGTGAGATGGATTATTTGTCACATCATGGAAAGAGGTATTTTATCACTTTTATTGATGACTACTCAAGATATACTTATGTCTTTCCATTGAAAATAAAAGATGAAACAGTTGAGACTTTCAAAATATATAAAGCAGAAGTTGAAAATAAATTGAGTGTGAAAATTAAGTCAATTAGGTCTGATAGAGGTGTAGAGTACTTAAAGTCAGATTTTATTGATTTTTGTGAGAGAGAAGGCATTGAAAAATAATTGACCATGTCCTATACTCCACAACAAAATAGTGTAGCAGAAAGAAAAAATAGGACTTTCATAGAAATGATTAATTCTATGCTTTATGGATCTGGTATATCTGAAAATTTGTGGACTGAAGCCTTGCTTTCAGCATGTCATATTTTGAATAGAATTACTGCTAGAAATCATGATGCATCTCCATATGAACTTTGGAATAATTGAAAACCAAATATAAATTATTTTAAAGTATGGGGTTGTTTGGCTCATGTTCGATTACCAAATCAACATTTAACCAAGATTGTCTATAGAGGAGTAGATTGTGTGTTTATTGGTTATTCACAAACCAGTAAGGCTTATACATTTTTAAATCTTGAGACCCCAAGCCCTCACACAATTATTGAATCTTTACATGCTAACTTTTTTGAGCATATATATCCCAATAAAAAAGATTCTTTTGAACAAGATTCAAGTTCTTCTCCTCTTAAAAAAGAAAATAGTTGAGCCATTGAAAGAAAGTCAACCAAGATGTAGTTCAAGATCAGCCAAATCAAAAGACTTTGAACCTGATTTTCAAGCTTATTTGGTTGAAAAGGATCCTGAAAGTTATGTTGAAGCTATGTCTTCACATGATGCTCCATTTTGGCGTGAAGCCATTGATGATGAAATACATTCTATATTATCTAATAATACATGGATATTGTTAGATCTTCTTTCTGGATGTAAACCAATTGGTTGCCGATGGATTTTTAGAAAATGAAATTCGATGATACTTTAGATAAGTACAAAGCCCGTTTGGTAGCTAAAGGCTTTACTCAATTGAAAGATATTGATTATTTTGATACTTTTGCACCTGTAGCTCGGATGACCTCTATTCGTCTCTTGATTGCTCTAGCAGCAATTCATGGTCTTGTGATTTATCAGATAGATGTGAAAACTGCATTCTTGAATAGAGATCTCGACGAAGAAGTCTACATGAAACAACTAGAAGGATTTGTCAATCTTGTTCAAGAACGTAAAGTTTGTAAACTTCTTAAATCTCTTTATGGATTAAAACAAGCTCCAAAACAATGGCATGATAAATTTAGAAAAGTTATGATTTCTAATGGCTACTTAATCAATGGTGGAGATATCTGCATATTTAGTAAATTTCAAAAAAAATTTGGTGTTATAATGTCTTTATGTAGATGACATATTGATCTTTGGAACTGATATCGAAAGAGTAAAAGAAAAAAAATATTTTCTTGCTTCTCAGTTTGAAATGAAAGATCTTGGAGAAACTGATGTAATTTTAGGCATCAAAATTGCAAGATCGGCAAGTGGTTTGACTCTTACTCAATCAAGTTATATTGAGAAGGTTCTAAAGAGGTTTGGTCATTTTGACGACAAGCCTGCTCCTATATCATTTGATCCTAGCATCAAACTAGTACGAAGCTCTGGTGATATTCTTGATCAATTGACATATTCTTAGATTGGTTGGAGTCTTATGTATGTCATGCATTGTACCAGGCCAGATATTGGTTATGCAGTAGGAACTTTGATCAAGTTTACTGGTAGCCTTGGAGTTGCGCATTGGAATGCCTTAATTCGTGTTTTAAGGTATCTGAAGGGTACAATTAATGTTGGCCTGTATTATTCTATGTTTCCAGCAGTTCTTGAAGGCTATAGTGGTGCTACTTGAAATTCTGATCTGAATGACTCTAAATCTATTACTGCTTGGATTTTCACTTTGGCTAGAGCAGCAATATCTTAGAGATCAAAGAAGCAGACATGAATTACTCACTCAACCATGGAGTCAGAATTTATCGCTATGTCTTCTGCTGGAGAAGAAGCTAATTGGCTGCGGAGTATGCTAATAGATATTTCATTATGGGGTAAACCAATACCACCTTTGACTATATATTGTGATAATAAAGCTGCTAGATTTTGGGCTTCAAGTGATTGTTACAATGGCAAGTCAAGACAAGTTTGTCTCAAACATAATCATGTGAGAATATTATTGGAGGATGGCATAATATCGCTTCAATATGTGAAGTCCAAACTCAATTTGGCAGATCCTTTGTCTAAAGGGTTAGGCAAGAAATTGGTGGTACAAACTTGTAATGGGATGGGAATAAAGCCTGTTGTAGGTTGATTCTACTTTATGGTAACCCTACCTAACGATGTAATCTTAGGTTCAAATGAAAAAACAAGTAAAGTTACAATTGTGAAGCACATCAATAAAATTTTCTTTTTCCCTAGAGTGTGAGTAGATGTGCATAAGTTGAGATTTTTTCTCTTGATAAATCTATAAGTTCGATATCGGTTGGAGTAAATAATAACACTCTTGATAGATTTGACAGTATTCCTACAAAAGAAAAGAATAAGATTATATTCTCTTATTAAATCTATATACCGATTTTGGTTAGAGTGTGTAGGAACACTCTTGATAGATTTACTGATACTTTGTTGTAAAGGAGGATGAGATTAATTTTTCTTAATGAAATTCATAGACTACTTAGTCAGAGTATGCAAAGTTACTCTTGATGAATTCACCGCACTAAGCGCGAAGTGGAGGCTACTTCAATAAAATTTTAAAAGGATTCGGGACACATGGTCGTAAGGTGTCAAAGGATTTTGATTTTCACCGGAACATAGCAATATGCGTGGAGTATTTTTCTACTTCATTTAATGAACCACTTAGTTGAAGATTTGTTCACTAAGTAGTCAATGATTTAGAAAGTCTTCACTAGCTAATGGTTCAAGTCCAAAAGACACCATTATTGATGCATGTTGCTAGATTAATGTCTCAAAAGAATTTTGTTTCTTAAAGATAAAATTTCTTGAAACAAGTGGGGGGTTGTTATTATTGAAGTTTATGTTTCAATCAATTTTATGGAACAAGTTCATTGGTTAAAAGTTTTTTATGTTTCAATTAATATTGAAATAAATGCATTTTGAGTTTCAAAGAAAATGAATGTGAAATTACAATTGAAACAAATGCATCTTGAGTTACAAAGGCATTAACAATTGTAAATTCATTTACGTTTTAGGTTCTTGAAACTTGAAAGAAAGATAATTTTTGTTCATGAACCTATTAACTATTGCTTAATTAATACTTTTCACTTGCATGAAAATTTTACCCTATAGATAGTGTTTCTTTTGTTTGGAAAAGACAAGCACTCAAAACTACTTTCTCCTTGAAAAACACTTGAGGGACATTGATCAAATGGTGAAATCACCAATTCAAGAATATACTACTTGTTTTGTGGCTTAGTTGAATCCCGAAGATAGAGTTTCTTAGTTGAATCCCGAAGATAAAGTTGTCACTAGTTCTTCCGTTTGCTCGTGGGAGAGACTCTAACTATCTTCAAGAAGCGTATTATCGTGACTCTAAGCCAAGCAAATTTTATTTTGAATTTCTTGTACAATTATCATTATTATTCTAACAAAAACGTGTTTCAATTTGATAACCCACCATGTGTTTGATGATCAAATTGACTAGCTACTCACTCCAAACTAACAAGAAAGTGCTTACATATAAACAATCAGAAGCTTCAAAAAGTTGGAGAGTGATCCCATATAAGACATATATACTCAAGGTCCTTCATTTTACTCAAAAAAAAAAATAAAAATATTTCATTTTACTTCTCCATTTTAATTTTTTTTCTCATGCTACTCGTATTGAAGGGGAGCCTTAACTTGAAGGAACTGGTAAAATTACTCCCATATTCAAAAGGTCACGAGTTTAAGCTTTGGAACCAGCCTCTGACAGAAATGCAAGATAAAACTGTATACAATAGATCCTTGTAGGAGTTTTAATATACCATACTATCATTTTTTTTAAGTATTAAATAATATCATAAAGTAGTAGCACACAAATTTAGAATTCTAAAAATATTGTTAACAGAAAAGGATCAAAAATACCCTTAAACTATTCAAAATGAATCAAAAATACCCTCCGTTTGTTTTTTGGCTCAAAAATATCCCTCTATTGATTTTTTTGTCTCAAAAATACCCCTCTGTTAACTTTTTGGTTCAAAAATACCCTTCTCTCTAACGGAATACCACCAAACACGCAACATGGATTAAAAAGGTCACTTGGCCAGTCCACGTCAACATAGACGTGGGAAATTACTCAACTTAATCCATCTAACCATCAATCCGATTTTGTCTATTAAAATATCCAACCCCTCCCATATTAAAAAAGCCGACCCAAGAGAAAAAAAATTGAGAATTTAATTGTTGCTTATGTGATAGGTTCAGATATTGTGGATCCATCAAGGCAAAAGATGAGGAAATAATCAGGTCCTCAAATTATTACTCAAAAGAATCGTGTCGACCCTATAGGCCAGGTTGGATTTTTAAATAGAATGAAATGAGCTGATGGCTAAATAGATAAAATGGAGTGATTTTTCATGTGTATGCTAACGTGGACTGATTAAATGACTTTTTTTTATCCATGTGACGTATTTTGTGGCATTCCGTTAGAGAGAAGGGTATTTTTGAGCAAAAAATATAACGGAGGGATATTTTTGAGCCAAAAAAAAACAAACAGAAGGGTATTTATGAGCCAAAAAACAAACGGAGGGTATTTTTGATCTATTTTCAATAGTTCAAGGATATTTTTCACTCTTTTCCGTATTGTTAATAAAGTTAAGTTTAGTAAAATGCAGCTCTAATTAAAGTGTAATTAAAGAGTGTGTCAGATCAACAAGGGTCTATACTCCCTCCATTTTATTTTAGTTGGACTTTTTTCTAAAAATAAAAATATTTGTTTTAATTTAGCTGTCCCATTGATAAAATCAAGAGGATTTTAATATATTCTTCCAATAATACCCCTATTATTAAATGACTAAATAAGTTATATATATTTAAATTTATATTTTCAAAATATAATTAATAAGACTAACTTGGTAAAATAGACCCCTAATAAATATTTTTCTTAATAAGTGTGCCAAGTCTATAAGGTCAATTAATATGAAACGGAGGGAGAGTAGAACGAACTATCGATATTAAAACTCGATCGATCGAGTTCATGAGTTAATTGGCGAGGAAACAAATAAATTAATCTATATAAAGACTATTGAGTCCGTTCGATTTTCTTAAATTATGTAATTATAAAATGCATTTGTTGATTTCCAAACTAATATTGCATACGAGAAAGTGTGTAGATATGAACAATGGGAAGCTTCCAAAAGTTTGAGAGAGATCCCATAAGATATATAAAGTGGTGATGAAAGATAATGTGAAAATTTGGAAAATAACATATTAATTTGTACACAAAAAGAAATAGAAAAATAATAAAAATAAAATAAAATAAAAAAGTAAATTTTTGAGGGCATTATGTAACTATACGTCTAAGGAAGTTGGGTACTATAAATTTAGAGTTATAAATTCAAGAATAAGTGTAATCTTTTTTTTTATTATTATTATTATTCCTACATATTTAATATGTCTAACACTTCAAACACAGAGTAAACAAGTAGTGATTGGGAAAGGATCACTACTTAATTTTATGTACTAACGACGTAGAAATTTCACTTAATTTTATATACTAACAACTTAGAAATTTCACATTATCATATCGATCATCTAAAGGATAACTAGATTTAGCAATGATACAACGATTCATAATATAAATGAAGCTATTTATTTGAAAAATTAGACGGATGATCAAATGTGACGAGTAATAAAATTTCATTGATAGCAAAATATTTTTTCTGAGTAGAAGTTACATCCTATGAATCTGCATGCCCATGGAAGTCTTTTAAAATGATCTAATTAATTAACAAACAACAAAAAAAGTGGAAGAAATATTGAATTGAAGTTGCCTTTAGAGTGCATGTGTCAGATTTAATGCAATTCTCTTCTAAAACTGTGACACCCAACTTAGGAGAAGAGTCCAACATCGGCAAAACATAGGAGGGATGATGGGTATATAAGTAAGCAAGTCTTACTCCCAGTGACGCGTTTTAAAACCGTGCGGGCTTGGGCTCAGAGCGGACATTGTCACTAGTGGAATTGGGGAGTTACAGGGGTATCTCGGACCTTCGTGGTTTGGGATGCCCATCGCGACCAAGACCTCGACTCGGGTCGTGACAAAAACGAAATCAACTTTTCATGTACAAGTCACTTCATAGAGTAGACTTCACCATGGTTGATCAATTCACTTGGTCTTGCCAAAGTCCAAAAGTCAAATCTAACGAAACTTAAGGTTGAGATTAAAGGGAAAACAAATTTGATCAATTATAGATTAATTAAGGTATACATACGACCAAAAAAGAAAAAGTGTAACGCCCCGAACTTTCGACTAGGATTTGAGCCATTTGTTGTATGCATATAGGCTCCAAAATCGGCTATTTCTAATTGAATAGAAGTGTTAAGATCAATTTCTAGTACGGTGAGTGCTTTTGATACGAATCATGGACATAAAAAACATCAAACGTATATATAGTTGAGTTGAGAGCATTTCGATCTATTGAGTTTTAATATATGTTCTTACATGGGTCGTCAACTTCAGACAAAAATTTCTCCTAGAATATAAGGAGTAACGTGGCCCATGACCTACCAAACTAAAGGGCTTTAAGTCTTCTTTCCAACGCCATCTATCATTTGTAAATTTGAGTTTGGAACGAAAAGTTATGGGCTCTTTATTGAGGATCCGTGATACGAGGTGCGCGCAAACTGATCCGAACACCATAATTATATAATATAAAAAAGTGTTTTAAACAAACAATAACAAGCGGAAGAAGCATTGAATTCAAGTTGCCTTTTAGAGTGTGTGCATGTGTTAGATTTAATGCAATTCTCTTTAAAACGAAATCAACTTAAACATGCAATCAACATTTTTAAAGTTGAATTTATGTAAATTAAGTCACTTCATAGTGTAGACTTCACCATGGTTGATCAACTATCAATTTATTTGGTCTTGCCAAAGCCCAAAAGTCAAATCCAATGAAATTAAAGGTTGAGATTAAAAGGGATATAAAATTAATTAGATTAATCAAGGTATACATTAGACCAAATATGGAAAAGAGACAAATCTATTAATACCATTAAAAGTTGTGGTGCGAAGAATACAATATTTCTCGATCCATTCTTAATCATCTATCTTGAGTTCGCATTATTCTAGATATGAAGAAAATTTTAGAGAGTGTTTTCTTCTTTGATAGACTTTACGTGACACGAATTTAGATTAATTCCGTCTCCCTTAATTAGAAGTCTTAAATTTTAAATATGAAAAAAAATTGGTAGAAAACTCTTCGGGTCTTAAGGAACATAGTGTGATGCATAGGTCCGTTTATCTTAATCGGAAGTTTCGCGCTTTAAATATGAAAAAATTGTGATATGGAACGGTCTTCCCGTTGATGAACATTACACAATGCAAATTTAAATTAACCAGAATCCAAATATAAACATCGGATATAAGACACTAAATTTGTGCGGCCTGTAGCTTCTTATAGTCTTTTATTCGTGAAGTTTTAGCGATTTCTATGATTTCGAATAGCTAGTTTATAGTCAGGGGCGACTCTACCTATTGAAAAAATAGGCAACCGCCTTAGGCCCCCAAATATGAGGGGCCTCATTTTTTTTTTTTTATAATAATAGATTATAGATTTAAAAAAAAAATTATTAAGTACTATTCGTAAAAAAAATAAACTTCTTATATATAAAGAATTATTAAAAGTTTGATGTATTTAAACTTTAAAGTACTATATCTCAAGAACGATTAAATGCATAGGTAATATTAACGGAAAAAGAATTATTAGAAGAAATCGACTATAAAAAAATTTAAATAACTTTGCATCTCAAAATATTTAAAATATAGACTTTATAAAAAAAAGATATATTTTTTTTTTCTTACAAATTTAAGGCTCCCGTTAAAATTTTGCCTTAGACCACTAAAGTGATTGAGCCGCCCCTGTTTATAGTTTTACAGTAGAGGGAGTAGATGATAAAGAAGCTCAGCTTTCTCCCTTTCTTTTTCATATTTTCTTATTATGGTCCCCATTCTTGGATCCCTTTCCATTAATAAAAAGAAAGAAACTACACATACTTTTTTTTTTGGGGTTTCCATTTGGTGTTCGGTATCCGTATTAAAACTCGACTAATTCGGATTCGCGCCGGGTAGGGCCCCATTCGAGGGGTAGCGCTCTCAACAAAGTTTTCTTTTCATGCCCAGAATCGAACCCTCGACGTCTGGTTAGGGGTGGATCAGCCCCAGTTGCTGCATCACAACCTATGTTGACGAACTACACACACTTTTACATTCAAGAGTAACATATAGAAAGAAGAAACTGCTATTTCGTTTGTACTTCGGGTACACAGAATCTGTATATTACAACACCAACTTCAACTTGAGTTCAAGTATAAATAAGAACACAATGAAGTATATCAAATACCCTCAACACAAGATCAAAATGACTTTTCCAAGAGGTTTATTTTATTTTGCAGAAATTAAGATGAAACAGAAAATAGCCCAAGTCGTCCGAATTCACGGATTTTCCTTGAGGAAATAAATCCCCTCACTGTATCCGAGGTTGTAGAATTTTTCCTCCCAGGATAAAATGGCTAACAGACCAATAGTAGCGGTACCTCAAACGGTTGAAATATCTTCGAACTCACAGAACATTTTGAGTGATAACATAGAATATTTTTGAGACAAGAAGATAGTTTTTAATCTGAAAATTTCGTACTAAACCTGTGGAAGAAACCAGGTTTATATAGCCAAAACATGCCTCTTCTGAAAAGAGGCAAAGGTTCATCTAAAAGATATAACCTTTTCTGAAAATTCATGTCCATTCGTCCAAACAATGTGATTATTCTGAACAGGCATGCCATTTCGTGAATAAGTGTGTCAGTTCATCGAAACAATACATCAGTTCTGAAGCAGTGCATCAGTTTACTGAAACAATGCATCAGTTCACCGAAACAGTGGCACCAGTTTGATGAAGTATTGCATCAGTTCGAACTTCTGCATGCATGTATAAATGGAATACCAAAATCAGAAAATATTTTACTGCGTTTTTTGTATATTCGGATTAGATTTTTGTCTGAATTTCTTTATTTTCATCAAATAAACTTTGTCAAAAAAGATAGATCTCATCGATCATTTGCCAAATAGATCTCATCGATCATTTGCCAAATCCAAATCCAAATCCGAAGCTGAGCGAGCAACAACGACGGCGCGAGGCATTTCTTATTTCTTGTCTCACTTACCATGAGGAGTAAGTGTTCTTATTATAAACACTCCAAAGTTTCCTTCTCCCACCAATTTGAGAAAATTAATGAATTTTTCAATTTGGAGTACACTTTCTAAATTAGATATCTCCTTTCCTCCTATCATTTTCCCTTTTCCATTCACACTTCATACACACTTTGAACCCAACAGAAACTTCTCTCTTCTAATTTCTACTCTTTATTCTCTTATAAAGAAGGTAACTGTTTCTTCTTCAACAATTCCATTATTTCTTTTCCATAATTTATTGCTCTTCTTTTGATGGCTCTCTTAACTTTTTCACGAGAAAAATCAACTGTTCATGACCCTGCTGCTTCCAAGAATATATAATCCTTCTTCTTCTACTGCTGCTTATTCCAAGTTGAGTTCTTGTAGCTCCATATGTAGTCAGGGGCGGCTCAACCCCTTAAAAGAAAAAAGACCACCGCCTCAGCCCTCAAATTTGAGGGGCCTCATATTTTTTTAGTAATAATAAATTTTTTTTTTTTTTTTAAATCTATTAAATATTATCTGCAAAAATATAATTTTAATATAAAAAAAAGAATTATTAGAAGAAGTTTGATTAAATACATTGATTTCAGACATTAATTATTTAATTATATTACGTCTCAATAATGTGCTCCTAGGCAAGTTCTCGTTCATGTATCAAAGCCTTTTGTACTATTTTGAATTCTGTGGACAGCTCAAATAAAAATTTAAGATAAAAAATAATGTATATTAGTCATTTTATGGTCTTGAAATTAAAAAATAATCATTATCACGAAGTTTCGATTTCATGCGTGCATCTATGCATTAATGCGGCATATTTTCCTTATGACTTGACCCCACAAAAGGAAAAAGGTAAGTAAATTAAAAAAAAAAAAAATAGCTAGCCCAATGAAAATCAGAATTTTTCTAGATTGAATTTTCGATTTTTTTTTGGAGTACATATATGCATTGATTATGTTAAAAAACCTGCTCTAGAGTATTTACAATTATACATGTATTGATTCAATCGAGATTCTTTGTTAAATAAACCTTTTAAATCTATTATTTAATTAAATGGACCATAAGTTTTTTTATTTTGTGAGATGACCTATTTTTAAGATAGATTTATTATCTGTCCGATAGATACATAGACAGATTTATTATCTGTCCGACAGATATACAGACAGATAGATTCATTATCTGTCCGACAAATGAGAAAATAAAAGTAGGTCATTTTGTTAATTAAAAACTTGAAGAGGTTTGGACATTTTGCTAAATACAAACTTAAAAAGGCTTAATAGCCAAATTTTCTCGATTCAATTGAAGAACCTGTTTCAGAGTTGGGGTCAGGAGTCGAGGTTATCGGTTGATTCTCGACTCGGGGTTCGCGAGTAAGGTCCCTAGTTAGGTTCGTATTGGGTCTATTTCCTAATCAGAAATCGACCACGAACGAAACTTCAGCTACTAATTAGCTATGTAGATATATCCTTACGCGTCCAGCTCTCAGAGTGACTATAACATTTTAGGACAAAAAAAAAATTGCAAAATCTCGCGAACCATCGAGCTTTCGAACGTAAGTTGTGTCCGAAGCCATTAAATCGAATATCCCGGGAGGTATGTAGCTATTGTAATCTACAAAGGAGTACTAACTTGTCCATCTACCTTTATAAATACCTTTTTAAATGTTCTCTAAAATAAACTCACTAGTATTTGACTATATAATTATATATTTATAAACCTTACAAATAAAAAAGAAAAAAACAACATTCCAACTCCCATGCAAACCAACTTATTGAGTGGTAATCCTATAATTTTGATCTAGTTCACTCATTTTTTCTTCTACTCTCTCTTCCACATGTCCAAATACATTCAATTTTATTTTTTTTTAAAACCAATGAACCATATAAATAATAAAATAAAAATCAATATTGAACAGTAAATTAAACAGTGTCGAAGAAAAAAAAAAGTATAAATAGTTAATAGTAGTAAGAAACTCAAAACGAGAACTCTTCTCCATTCTCTCCCTCTCCATTTTTTGTTCTTACTTTCATTGAATCTCCTCCTTTTTTTTCCCTTTCCACTTTCCCCCATTCGTTAGGGGGAAAGCGAAAACAAAAACGTTTTCGTTCAGAACGAAAAAGAAGAAGAAATTAAAAAAAAAAGAAGCAAAAAAAGACGAATAATAATCTGTATTTATATCTATATCGATATCTGTATTATTGATACTTAAAATTTACGATAATTGTTTTGCATTGTTATGGCTATAGAAGATGATACATTAATATACCTTGATTCGTCGAATTCACCAGCAACATCTTCAACAACATCGCTTGATCTAGACCATACATTTGAATCAACACCATCTTCTTCATCACCATCTCATCCATTATCTCCTTGTTCAACGAAACTCAACGCTCGTGCAGCTGCATTTATTCCCCGAAGCTCGTCTTCACCTTCATTGTGTTTAAACATGTTGGCTAAATCATCATCATCGCCTTCGTTGGCATCAATGTCACCATCGCCTTCCAAGACCGATTCACCTCGGTCTGGGAGCAGGATCAGGGCTGGATCAGGGCACGCGAATAGTGGACAGACGGTGTTGCATGTTATTGCAACACCGTCTGCTACTTTTCATCAGATCACTGGACATGTTCCTGTACAGAATTATATTTACGCGTCGCAGTTGCCTGTGCAGTATCCGTATGCTGGCATTGCAAGGGGATTTGTTGATCATGGTGGTGTCCCCGCGGTGGTGGTAATTGGTGCAGATTCTGAACGGTTAAGTGATGAAGCTTGTCAAAAAATTGTTAATCAGGCAAGCATAACATAACTTTATTGTTTATTGCATTTGCTAATCTGTGATATTAATTTGTTGCACCATTTGCTGTCCCCTTTGCTTTGTGATCGTATTATTTGATGTTCTAACTGTTCTTTTTTCTAGTATTGTTTTACTTGAGCCGAGGATCTTTCACAGGTAAGGTCTGACATATAGATTGCCGTCTCCACACTTCACTTAGTGTAATGTGGGGTCACACTAGATATGTTGCTGTTTCTTTCACACGATTAGCTCCTATATTTTACCTCTTTGTATCGATAAATGAGTTTAAGTTATATACATCGTCAGAAATATTCATGTCATCGTGTATCTTAACTTATCTTCAAGATTACGAAGGCTTAAAATAAATATACTTTAGGTGACCTGATAGAAAAAAAATTTATGCTAACGATGTATGTAACTAAAACTCTTAGTAATATGCAGTTATATTCAATATTTCTTTGTTACATTCTCTGCAGGTGGAGTTTTATTTTAGTGATATAAATTTGGCAACAACTGATCATCTAATAAGGATTATGTTCAAGGATCCAGAAGGCTATGGTAAGATTTTTTTTTTTTTTTTTGCCTTACTAGAGTAAGCTTTCCCTACGTTACTCAAGAGTCTCGGACTCTTCAAAAATGTCAGCAGGTGCGTGTTTGATTCTCCAAAAGTAATGTATTTTTAAAGAATCTGACACGGGTGCAGTATCGAAAGTGAAGAGTCCGTGCGACTTAGATCTTGTCTTCATTGATATTTCAAAGTTCAAATTTTCTAATGAATCTTTTGTTTCTTTTTTATTTTTGTTCCATGTTGTAGTACCAATGTCTGTGGTAGCATCATTCAAGAAGATTAAAGCTCTTACAAGTAGTCATTCCCTGATTGCGAAAATTCTGCAGACCTCACCAAAGCTTGTGAGTTTTTCCTCTTCACCTACTCGTTAGGGGCGAAAGGGGTTCATCTGAATCTCCTTTGCCAGAAAATTATACTGTATCTACAAGGTCAACTTTTTGTTATGCATATATAAGTAGATGTTGAACCTGCAATTCTCGTGCTTCAACAATTAAGGTCCTAGTATCTTGCATTTGTAACTTTAGTCATTACACATGCTCATGTAATTGCTTTCACTGGTTCTAGGTGGTTAGTGAAGATGGAAGAAAAGTTAGACGCCAATTTCCGCTGAATGATAAGGACTTGGAAGAGCTGCAAGTAAGTTCATTTTCCTACGGCTAGTGTTTCACTTTCCGTCTTGAGCAGTGCAGTCATGATGCATGGATCTGTTAGAACAAGGACAGTTCACAAGTTTGTGAAGCAACTATATTTCCACCTTATGTTGAGGGGAGTCAAAAGTTTATACATAAACGAAAAAATAGTTTTCCCTATCTGTGTAGTACGATTCAATTGAACCCCCTTCCTTAGCGATGGCTTTGCCAGGATCGCCACTGTTCTCATTGTCTTTCCGTTATCTGGTTGTCAGATTTAACACTTTGATTCTGTTTGTTTTAGTTTCGCATAGTGGTTGCTGAGAATTTACCCGACGATCATTGCCACCAGAACCTCATGAAGATTTTCTCAGCTGTTGGAAGGTACAAACAACATTGTTTGATGAAATTTGCTTTTAGAGAAAAATCGACAGTTCTCTTAAGACTGATCATTTCTTAATTGATTCTTGATCAGTGTAAGAATGATTCGGACATGCCAACCTCAGCAGAATGGTTCTGGAACACCTCGAACTGGAAAGTCAGATAGCACATTGTATAGTAACAAGGTACACACCAAACATTTGATTTATGAAAATGATGAATCTCAAATTGAAGCTGTAACAAGTCTGTTTAGTACAGCTTGATAATGCATACTGCTAAGTGCAAAATAAGAATCTAAAGTAGAGTAAATTGCTAAATGCTACTCCCTTCGTTTCAATTTTTTCGTCCTACTTTCTTAAACTTCATTAAGACCACAAGAGTCAAAAGTTTTTTTTTCTACTTTCTTAAACCCCGTTCAAAGTCAAAACCAGACAAACATACTGCAACGGAGGGAGTAGTGTTTTTTGGAAGCCCGGTGGTAGAATGGAGTAGTTTTTCGTTCTCTATCTTAATCTTTGGAATATCTTTTCTCAGTTCTATGATCTGAATTGAGTTACCTAAATGCAGTTGCATGCATTTGTGGAATATGAAACTGCTGAACTGGCTGAGAAAGCGGTAAGTAAATTAAACCTCGGTTCTACCTCTGCAGGGACGAACCCCGATCACCTCTTTGTTGCATCCTTTAACCCTTTGCAATCTTATTTTGCAGGTTGTGGAGCTAAATGATTCGGATAACTGGCGAAATGGTCTGAAACTCCGTATACTGAACAGATGCACGGTATGTTTTGGACATATACTATCCTGATAAGTTAATTTAAAGCTGCATCTCTTTTTATGACTGAAAAGTTCGTCTGGGGCCAACCGCTAGGACCAACTGCAGCCTTTGAAATGCGGGAATTCTGGCCCACCCTTCTACCCTTCTCCACTTAAATACCAGGCTTAGTTCGCATGGTGCAACGGTTACTCAACCTTTGAATTAAGCCCTGGGGCAATTTAAACCTTCATCCTAAAAGCAGGATGGTTTTCGACTAGCCTTTTAGTGAATACAAATGTCATGTAGATTAATGGATGCACCTAAGACAAATATGTGTTGAACTTCTCGACTGTCGAGAAGCTACAACTTCTGGCTCTACTTTTATAGGACGACTCGGATAAGACATTTTAGTCTTGTATTCTTGTCTATTAAGCATTTATAGATTTTGGTTGAATTCACAGGGAAAATCTGGTCAAACTCGAGGGAAGAAAGTTGGTTATGAGAGTGACCACATCTTAAAGGATGACGATACTCCACGATCAGATACCAGCGAGAAACATACTGACGACTTGTGGCACCACATTGACAGTCACTTGAATGACCTTGCAGTGAGTGTTATTATCTTTCAAAAATGAATGTGGCTTAGGAAAATAATCCTAAAGGACATTTCTTCGTCTAGATATAACGTCCATTTGTTATGTAACATAGTGAATGCCTCTAGTTTATTTGCTGGTTTCTTAATGGCAGGAGGAGCATGGAATCGATGGGCAGAGGAAAGGGATCAATCGGAGTTGGGTTAAGGGACTAGGTCAGGGACGTGGACGTCCTCAGTTTCATCAAAATAATCGTGGAGGTCATCTAGGGACTTCCCCATCTATGAGGCGTGCATACAGTGTGGGGAGTGCTCTATCAAGCGTCAATCGTTTTAGTCTAGCAGGGCATTCCTCTATACTCTCTGATCATTCAGCATCAGTCAAGCAAACTCCTGTCCCTCGCATGCCAGATGGCACCAGGGGATTCTCTATGGGTCGAGGTAAACCAGTCGCGATTAAAACAGCATAACGAGTATGTATGTGGTTACTTGTCTGATCATTTCCAAATGGAGAAGTGGGAATGCACTCTTTTTTTGCAGTTATCGATGGCAATGTCTTAGAGACACTGTCAATCCAGTTGGAGCTGGTATAGTTTGAATCGGCGGATTGAGTCTCAACTGGTTTTCCTGTTTATGTTTGTTAAACCTGAGATCTCGCAGGAAAACTGTGGTTTTTGGTTAAATTTCTTCACTAGGTTTCCGTCGTGTTTATGAAGCAAAACCTGAGGGGATTAAAGTTTAAGTTATACATATGTAGCAAAGGATCTTCCCTTTCCCTCTTAGCTTCATCTTAGTTTTTTTTTTGTGTATACTAACAGAAAATTGAAAATATTATCTATAGTTCTATCCTATGTAAATGTATGGAGGTGCTCATAGTAAATTTATTTACATCACATGACTCTAGTTATACCTTAAGTAGTAAGTACATTTAGCACTATCATTCCACAATACAGTAAGTTATTTTCACTTCATTAGCCTCTTGATGCATGGACTGATTAGATCGAAGTATAAAGGGGTTGATTGATGTCTGAGATAAGTTACGACTATGGCCGAAGAGTCATATACAACAGCTTACATATACTAATGACAAAGATGAAGCATAAAAGAGTTCAAAAACAGAAATATACAACAGCTTACATGCATTTATAGAGATGGCACAATAACAACAAGCAAGTTTATTAACATCAAGTAATGAGTGCAGAAAGACAAATAACATTGTTCAAATAAGTGTTCTTACAGCATATGAATACTTTTAAGAATTGACGAGCCGCTCCATTGCCAATTTGATAACTTTAGGAGCATCAACAGTTACTGCCACTTTGACTGAAGGTCTTGCACACCATTCAGTGACTTCATCATACCTTGTAAATCCAAAACCAGATGTAATATGTAAGAGATGAAGTAAATTTCTTAAACCATAATGGGAGATATAGCAAATACCTAAAAGAAGATCGAAATGATTGAATCATAAAGTCCTACCAGAAAAGTTTGACGACAAGATCGGGCTTTAATCAAATGAAATGGATCGCCTACTTGCTGTCCAGTTTATCGTATATACAGTATATCACCCTCTTAAGGCTATAATTGAAGATTGCAAATACTTACTGAGAGCTAACCTGGAGAATAATAGACACATCTGGTTTTCTAACAAATGAAAGTCACAAACATGAAGTGGATCTGCTTGGTTGGGAAGACGCGGTCAAGGAAAAGGAGTTTTTACTTCCGGCTGATATAAGCAATGTAGCTTATGAAAGATATTAATGTTTCTATTTAGTTTTCATTGATTTAGAATAAAACGACAAGGTATAGCCTTAGTAACAAGTCCAAATACTCCAGCTTAAACTTTAAAATAGATATCCTCTTAAACAACAGCATTTTCTCTCCATGATAACGTTGAAGCCTTGGAAACAACCTCTGGCAGAAATGCAAGGTAAGGTTGCGTACAATACACCCTTGTGGTGGGGCCCTTCCCCGGACCCTGTGCATAGCGGGAGCTTTAGTGCACCAGGCTGCCTTTTTGATAACGTTTAATTTTTATTACATAAGGCACATAGGAGCTATCTGTTAAATGCTTTAGTGCATTTTCCTTATTGAATATAATGTCAACTTAGTTTAATCAGCTACTGCAGTAAAAAAGAGGCCGTCTTCGAAAACTCTAAATTTATTTTCTGTCATCTGCTACATAACATGGAAAGACAGCGGAAAAAGAGAAAAAAACTGCGAAATTATGGAACAAGGTACCTTTTCTTCTTGTTATAAAAGATTGTGAGACCCTTCGTTAGGCCAACAGTCTGAACGCGGACCACACCTTCTGAATAGGTGACGAGCGATGGATTAACAGCAGCTAGTAAGGCAGTTGGATCATGAAGGAAAACACCTACATTGAGCCCCAACTCCATTAGCATAAAGAAAGTGAGTAGACACCAAATGACAAATATGGAAACAACAGTGCATGCGATAGACCTCTTGTGCTGTATGCAGTATGGTGATAATCAAAATAGACATCCAAAAGCTTGCTGAGGTACTTGGCAAATTTTCCATTAGACTTTGCCAATTCACCGCGATCAGAATCTACCAAGAGTAGATAGATGTAAATAAGCAGATGCTATTTAGAGAAGTAAAATAAAACAAGCCCGTAGGAGCTCGACTTGTACCTTTTACTACAATAGTCCAAGACTAATAACGAATATTTCAGCAAAGAAATTGAAAAGAAATTACAACAAAGTGAAAAATCAATTGCTTCGTGATGCTTCTTTAAGATTACTCTCATCAGCAAGGAAAAGTGATGCCTTAAGGCCTTGAAGACGACACTGAAGTGCCTGCTAATCAAGGCGAAGAGCTCAATATGATTTGCGCCTCGTTTGACAACACTGGTCATACGCCAAGTGGATCAAAATGCTCTCGTCAACAACAAAGAAAGAGGTAAGAAATTACCAGTAAGGACAACTTGATGCGTAATATTTAGTCCAACGGCAAGAACATCAGCGCCACTGGTAAATACAATATCAGCAGCAGTTGGATCTTTAAATATCTTGTGCATTCAAAGAATAACAAAGGTATGAGGAAAAAAATTCAAAAGTTGAAGAACATATATAAATGCATCTATAGCAGCATACGTTAGCCTCAGCTGCTGGATTCACGTTCCCATTAACAGCAAAAGCACCACCAAGAACAACAATTTGGCCGACGTTTTTGAAAAATCCAGGATCCAACTGAATGGCCTGTTCATATACAAATATGATGAATGTCAGGAATGGCCTGTTCATATACAACTGAATGGCTTGATATATGAAATTCCGCTGGGAAATATGATACTTACGAGTGCTATATTTGTCAGGGGCCCCAAGGCCACAACAGTGATCTTTCCAGGGTAAAGACTAGCTTGCTGAATGAGAAATTCAGTTGCAGTTTGTTCAATAGGCTTTCCTTTGGGTGGAGATATGTTTTGGTTCCCGAGTCCTTCCGTGCCATGAACATATCCGCTACTTTGAAGTTTCATGCCTTCCTTTACATGAAATTAAAAAAGTTCGCGGAATGTGAGGGGAAAAAAGTCTACGCTCAGATCAAATTTGCTGAATGCACAAGTATATAATCAGGAATACTATCTGATTAAGCACATGAATTAGAACAAGAACATCTAGTGCAAGGAAAAACACTAGTAACTTGACTAATTTCTACGAGAAGCTACATCTGTTGTTCATATCCAATAACAAGAAGAATCCAATCTGGCGATACCTCATGAAAAATGGAAAGTTCATACATCATTTGACAGATAAGTAAGTCGAGATGAGCAAAAAGAAAAGAGAACTGAACAGGGAGTTAAGAAGGACATACGGTGATTGTAACGTGTGAGCCTTCAGCCACTGGAATATCCGTCCTTCCAGCTATCTCCAGCTGAATGTTAAGATCCAAAATCAACATCAACGCTTCTAGCAAAAGAACTAAATGATACGTCTCATTCTATATGTCGCCCTTTCCTTTTGGTCTGTGCTAAAAGGACTGACACACTTCTATATTTCGAAACTGAACTTTCCATATTAGCATGATCAACATGCTCTTATAGCCACAGAATTTTTTTTAAGACTACTAGTCATAGGAATAGTCTTTCTTAAACTCTGCGTCCAATCAATCACTGGTTTATAGAATGAAATATTGCGAGTAGTATGTAAAAGCAAAACTTACTCCAAGAACTTGCAAACTCTAGAATTTTATACAATAACATACTGAATGCTAAGTAATGCTAGTAATTAGTTCAAAGACAGGTAGGAAATTTTTTACCAGATGTAAAGCATTTCTGGTTGAAAGAGTTGTATGGACATTACCAAATATTGTTGTGATCCCAATGACTTCAATTTCTGGAGATTGAAGTGCAACAAATATTGCTATTGCATCATCTGAAATACATGATATCATAATTCATAACAGCTCAATTAATTCAAACATTTGAATCGGTATGGCATAAAACTTGGGCTCAACTGGTAAGTAAACACTCTAATTTTGGTAATGCACATCTAGGCACGTCAAAATCGTCTTCACCATGTCAGTTGAACACTCTAACTAACAAAATGACCATCTAGACACCTATGAAGTTTATGCGCCAGGTGTCCCCAAGACACGATGAAGACGCGTTGAAGTGTCTAGACATGCACATCTAGGCACATCAGCTCATCTTCACCGTGTCAATTGAACACTCTAACTTACAAAATGATCACCTAGACACCTATGAAATTTATGCGTTACGCCAGCATCCAGTGTCCACCAGACACGATGAAGACGCGTTCAAGTGTCTAGACATGCACATCTAGGCACATCAGCTCATCTTCACCGTGTCAACTGAACACTCTAACTTACAAAATGACCATCTAGACACCTATGAAATTTATGCGTTACGCCAGCATCGGAATTTATGCGTTACGCCAGCATCGGACGCGTTGAAGTGTCTAGACATGCACTCCTAAAATTGGAGTGTTTACTTACCAGTTGAGGTCAAGTGCATATTATGTGTTATGCTCAATATTCAGCTCAAACTCTACTTACTATGCAGAAACAAAAACAGAAAAAACATGATTTCCATTTAATCTTAAGTAACAAGAAGTACATAAAAAGTTGATGAAGTGGTAAAGCAAAATTACCAATTCCAGGGTCTGTATCAATGATGATCTTCTTGATTTTTGCTGCCATTTTTTTTTTTTTTTCAAACTGTATACACTATGCACTATACAATTATTGTCATATAAGTATCATAAGTTGACTCTATAATGATTGTTTTAGAAAAGAAAACTAGGCTGTTGGAAACAGTGGCAATAGGATAGAAAATTGGCAATTTGGACCAAACAAAATTGGCAACATATCTCCAAAAAAAATAAAAAAGGAAAAAGATGCAATATTTGATTTGAAAATCTTTTTTTTTTTTGGCTGAAAATAATTTATAATGATTAATTGTTACCAAAAATGTTACTCTAATCGTCCCATAGGGTCAAAGTATCTAAATTTTTATATGAACTTGTGAAAAGTATTATAAATCAGTGTAACTATTTTTTATGGTTAAAAGTGAAAGAATTTATGTCAATAAGGTATAGCTATTTATAACTGCTAGTTATAAGTAAGTGTAGTTATTAATTCAAAATGTTTAAAAGAGTTTGGGAAAAAAAATCATAATCAAACGTATTTGCAGTATAAGTGACGTTTTATGGGGCGTCCTACGCATAATTCATGTTCTACATATGTTATGTCACATAGACGTATTTGTTTACTTGTTCAATTTTATATAATTTAAGTGTCTACTTGTGCATATTCAAAATTGAAGGACGTAGCTGCTCCTGAGGTCAAGTCAATGGACACGTATATGGATTATGCCTTTGGTATATTGTTCAAAGTTTTCTTTTCAATATATATATATATATATTAGTAGTTTCAATGCTTCCTTTTTATATTTTTTAATGGATGGTCATTTATTTGTTGAAAATATATATTATCTACATATATGAATTTTTAAAACATGATTTAGAGGAAAGAGTTGAATGAATTATAATTAATACACAATACACAAGGATAGCTACAAACTATAATAGTAACTAATGATCAAATAATTCAAATAGACTTACTATTCACCAATTTCAGGTTGTACTTTTCTTTCAAATTTTCAATTATTCATTACTTACATGTTTCAATATTATTTGTACAGTTTTAAAAAAAATTATATTAATTATCATGGGATACGTGCAATGCACGTATCCTAAAATATTTCTCTCTCTCTATAAATTATATTAATTACGGAATACACGTACAACGCACGTATCCTAAAATATTTCTCTATTTATAGCTAATGAAATTATATGTTCACGGACTCATAAAAATTCTATTGCTATTCCATTTTTCTGATCTTTATCGAGTTGTAATTGTTAGAAATTTTACGGACTTACATATATATAGACTATAGTTTTAAGGATGATTGCATGTTGATTGCTATTGTTAAAAGGTTGACCTAAATTGAAGTTATTTGCTATAAGGTTTAACGTTAATGGGTCTAAAAGACACTTCATAAAGTATGGGGTCTTATGTGTAGATATTCAGGTGTAATATTGAATTTAACGATGAGCTAAATTAGAATTACATAAATTAGTGTCTATTATAGATATAGGGCCGGACACCATCGGGGGGATTGGTGGTGGAATGAAGAGGTGGAGAAGAAAGTGGAGACCAAGAAAGAGGCGTATGCTAAGTTGGTGGAAAGTAAGGACGAAGAAGAGAAGCGGGTAAACAGGAAAGAGTACAAGCTAGCGAGGAAGGAGGCGAAGTCAGCGGTCACGGCAGCTAAGACGGCCGCTTTTGAGAGCTTGTATGCAGGGTTACAGGGGAAAGGAGGGGAGAAAAAGTTGTTTAGACTCGCTAAGGCTAGGGAGAGGAAGGGTCGTGACCTCGATCAGGTGAGGTGCATTAAGGGGGAGGACGGTAGAGTGTTGGTGGAGGACGGCCACATAAAGAAGAGATGGCAGTCGTACTTTCATAGGCTCTTGAATGACGAGGGGGACAGAGCTATTGTGTTAGGGGAACTGGAGCACTCAGAGGAGTGTCGGGATTTTAGCTATTGCAGACGTTTCAAGGTAGAAGAGGTTAGACAGGCAGTCCGCAGGATGCGTAGGGGTAGGGCGACGGGGCCGAATGAGATACCGGTGGAGTTTTGGAAGTTCGTTGGAGAGGCTGGTGTAAGGTGGTTGACTGGATTGTTTAATGAAATTTTCAGGACGGCAAAGATGCCCGAGGCGTGGAGGTGGAGTACCATGATCCCCCTCTATAAGAATAAGGGGGACATTCAGAGTTGCAATAACTATAGGGGGATTAAGTTATTGAGTCACTCTATGAAGATCTGGGAGAGAGTGGTCGAGGTGAGGCTGAGACGGATAGTGTCTATCTCGGAAAACCAGTTCGGATTTATGCCCGGCCGCTCGATGACGGAGGCAATCCACCTGGTACGGAGGTTGGTGGAGCAGTATAGGGAAAGGAAGAAGGATCTACACATGGTGTTTATCGACCTGGAAAAAGCTTACGACAAAGTCCCCAGGGAGGTGCTTTGGAGATGCTTGGAGGTGAGGGGAGTACCGCAGGCATATATCAGAGTAATTAAGGATATGTATGAGGGAGCGAAAACCCAGGTGAGGACGGCGGGAGGGGACTCAGAGCATTTCACTGTCCGGACAGGATTGCATCAGGGATCTACTCTTAGTCCCTTTTTGTTTGCGTTAGTAATGGATGTGTTGACGCGGCGTATTCAAGGGGAGGTGCCGTGGTGTATGCTCTTTGCAGATGATGTAGTTCTGATAGATGAGACTCGAGGGGGTGTAAATGACAAATTAGAGATGTGGAGGCAAACTCTTGAGTCTAAAGGGTTTAGGGTGAGCAGAAGCAAGACAGAGTATGTGGAATGTAAGTTTAATGACGTGAGGCGGGAGAATGAGGTAGTAGTGAAGCTGGAAGCACAGGAGGTATGTAAGAGGGATAAGTTCAAGTATCTCGGGTCCGTGATCCAGAGTAACGGTGAGATTGACGAGGATGTCTCGCACCGTATTGGGGCGGGATGGATGAAGTGGAAACTCGCATCGGGGGTGCTGTGTGATAAGAAGGTGCCGCCCAAGCTTAAAGGAAAATTCTATAGGGTGGTAGTCCGTCCGGCCTTGCTGTATGGAGCGGAGTGTTGGCCAGTTAAGAACTCCCACATCCAAAAAATGAAGGTGGCAGAAATGCGGATGTTGCGCTGGATGTGTGGACTGACTCGAGGGGATAGAGTTCGGAATGAGACTATCCGGGAGAAGGTTGGTGTGACTTCAGTGGAGTGTAAGATGCGGGAAGCACGATTGAGATGGTTCGGACACGTGAAGAGGAGGGGCATGGATGCCCCGGTCCGTAGGTGTGAGAGGCTAGCGTTGGATGGTTTTAGGCGGGGTAGGGGTAGGCCGAAGAAGTACTGGGGTGAGGTGATTAGGCGGGACATGGAACAGTTACAGCTCACCGAGGACATGACCCTAGATAGGAAGGTCCGGAAGACGCGAATTACGGCAGAGGAGTAGGGCCAGATTGGGTCGCTAGTGTAGGGAATTACTTGGTGGGGGTTTTTATTTTTTTATTCCTGTTATGATTCCGTATTCAGTGTTCCATGCCTATTACGAATCTGTGTGCTTCCCTCTGCTTTCCTCTGTTTTATATTCCTTATGGGTGCCGTATTTATGTTATGGCATCTGCTTCTGTGCTTTACTATGTGTTTGTGTGATATCTTGTGCCTTGAGCTGGGGGTCTTTCGGAAACAGCCTTTCTACTTCATCAGAGGTAGAGGTATGGACTGCGTACATCTTACCCCCCCCAGACCCCACTAAGTGGGAATACACTGGGTTTGTTGTTGTTGTTGTTGTTGTTAGAGTTGATCAAGTAATTGGTGTCAGTTGATCCAATTAGTTGGGTTGATATTGTAGTTATATTTATTGTACTTATCTAGTCATTATTGTGCTAGTTACTTGGGTACATATATATAGCAGAGGCTCGTCTCATTTTAACATAGATTTATATATTCATATGTTCTTTTATCAATGAAACGACGATTTCCTCTTTCTCCTTTGTTTCTTCTGTCTTACACCAACATTTAATTCGTCAACCTTACTCGATTTGATATGCTAACATGATATCAGAGCGTAGATTTTGATTCTTTTTCTTGTGATGCTATCCTCGTGGATTTATTCTGAGTTCTTAATCGCGATTTGAAGTTTTTAAGGATTTCAACGAATCCATCGTTGGAGTTCTGCAGTCTTCGATTTTCAATTCATTTTATGCTTAACCTTCTAGCTTCACTATCGTCTTTGCATTTTAAGGGTAATTTTTTTTGTCTCAAAGCTATGCAATATCTTTTTAGTAATTTCATTCCCTTTTCAACCGTTTATTTTGTCAGGCAATGGTATAATTGTATAGACAGAATATTCTCTTTCCTAGAATAGGATTTTATTACTTTTCTGTATTCTTTGCGCAGGTATTTTGCTACCTTCATAAGTTCCTTTTGTTCTCTCTACTTTTCCCCCTCTTTTGTAATCAATCAATCAATGGATTCACAATCCTCTTCACATGATTTTCTCTCCATAAATTTGGATGGTTCCAATTTTGCTCTTTGGGAATTCCACTTTGGAATCTTTGTTCAACGCAAGGGCCTTTTTGGGTTGTTAGATGAATCTGCTCGTCCACCAACAAATGCAAAGGAGTTGGATCTTTGAAAATTGAATAATGCGAAGGTAATCACTTGGATGTTGAATTCGGTACATGTTGATATTGGTATGGAGCTTAGACCTTTCAGTTTGGCTTCTGAGATGTGGACCCACCTCTGTACAATCTACCAACAAAGCAACCTTGAACGAGAGTTTGAATTGGAACGTAACATTACAGAATACACACAGGTGGACAAGAATGTTCGCTCCTTTTATGCTGGCTTGCAGTTTCTCTGGTCGGAACAAGATCAAATTCTTGGGCAAAATATTTCTAAGGCAGGCCTCAAGGAGTTGTTGGAAGAACGAAAGAAGACAAGGGTGGTACAATTCTTAATGAAACTCCACCCTGAATTCGAGCTGATTCATGACAGTTTGTTGAACAGGAAAGTTACACCTGCTCTTGACGTTGTGTTGGCAGCTGTCTTGCATGAAGAGACAAGACTTGGAACTCAGGCTTCTATGGAGTCTACACCATTACCTTCTATTGCATTACTTGCAGGAAAATCAACAATCGTTGCTTCAACAGGAAATACTAAGAGAAGTGTCCAATGCTATGAATGCCAAGACTTTGGTCACATCGCAGCCAATTGTCCTAAGAAGAAAAACATTTGTGCTTATTACAAAATTACTGGCCATCATATTTCAGATTGTCATCGTCGCCCAAATCGTTCACGAACTGCTCACCAGGCTTACCAGACAAATGTCACGACATTATCTAGTTTCACTACATTATCTGGTTCCTTCTTTGCTGGTCATGATCTTGAAAAACTAATTCAAGATTCTATTGCAGCTGCTTTTCTCAAAGCCATCTCAAGTGCACTCTCGGCATCCTCTTCAGGTACAAGTAATTTAATTAATTCTACATGGCATCTAGATTCAGGGGCTTCCAATCATATGACAGGTGACTTTTCCCAATTCTCATCATTGTTTAGTGGTGTTTCTAAACATGTTATTCATACAGAAAATAGGCACACATTACCCGCATCGGGTATTGGTTCTGTTGGAAATCTTTCTAATGTTCTTTATGTTCCAAATTTGAAGGCTAATTTGGTTTCAGTTGGTCAACTAGTTGATCAAAATTGTGTTGTAAAATTCTCACCCAATGGTTGTGTTGTTCAGAATCTGAAAATAAGGATGACCATGGCCAGGGGGCGTAGATTTGGCAGAATATTCCTACTAGAGTCGGTTCACCGTCACTTGCATCATTGTTTTCTTTCAGTTTCTACAGCGAATGTTACTCGTTTGAATAAATTGCTCACTCTTTGGCATAATAGGATGGGTCATCCTCGTTCTTCTCGGCTTCATCACATGCTTAAATCATGTCTTCCTGCAGCACATCACATCCATTCCAGTCTTTTTTTGGCATGTACAAATTGTGTCGGTTCAAAAAGTCACAAGCTCTCTTTTCCATCCAGTTCATCTGCTTATGAAGATCCATTTAATTTAGTGCATAGTGATGTTTGGGGTCCTTCTCCTATTTTGTCAAGGATGGGATATAAGTACTTTGTGTTATTTATTGATCATGTATTCAGATACACCTGGATGTTTTTTATTAGAAATAAATCTGAAGTTCCGACTCTTATTATGAATTTTGTTGAGTATGTTCGTGCACAATTTCATAAAACTATAAAAGTATTTCGTTCTGATTCAGGAGGAGAGTACACTAAGATTAATCTTGTTGATTTTTTCAAAAACAAATGAATTATTGCCCAACGCACTTGTCCTCATACTCCGAAACAAAATGGGGTCGTAGAAAGGAAGAATTGACATATTTTAGAAACTACATTGGCTTTATTGAGTACGTCAAATATGTCAAAAAGTTTTTGGCCTGAAGCAATACATACTTTTGTATATTTGATCAATAGACAAACTGCCCCAGTCATTGAAAATGAGACACCGTATTTCAAATTATTTCATAGTAAGCCTGATTATTCTCACTTGCGGGATTTTGGTTGTGTTTGCTTTGTACATCTTCCAGCACATGAATGACATAAGCTTTCGGCAAAGGCAGCATAATGTATTTTTGTGGAATACAATGACATACAAAAGAGGTATCTCTGTTATGATACATCTCGTCGTCAGCTTCAAATATCTAGACATGTTATTTTCTTTGAGGATCAGTTTTCTTGCAAACACAATGCTAAACATGCTTCAGAATCTCTCTTTTCTGTACAAGTTTGAAGAGGATATGGTAGCTACTGACCCTTAGCTTGAGTCTTCGGAACAACCCGTGGACTATGATAATGGTGATCTCCAATCTTCATCTCCTTCAAGTACTGATCATCCGCTTAAATCTCCTGAACAACCCATGAACAATGGTAATGAAGCTCTCCAACCTTCATCTCTTCCTGGTATTGACTCTACATCATCATTCTCATCTTTGGAAGAGGGATCCTCTTATCCAGTTACTCCTCCATATCGGTCTAGTAGAACAAATCGCCATTCTCCCGAACGACTTGGCTACTCTCCAAGGAAATTTGGTAATTCCTATGCCTTACATACCACACTATATTCTGTTGAGGTTCCTATATCTTACTCCTAGGCTTCTACACAAACCTGCTGGAAAAAGGCAATGTCGGAGGAGCTTTGTGCACTGAATAAAAATTCAACTTAGGATTTTGTTGATAAACCAACGGATGGAGTTCTCATTAGAAGTAAGTGGGTGTATTCCATTAAAATGAAGACATATGGTACAATTGATCGCTATAAAGCTCGATTGGTTGCTCAAGGGTACAAACAGCAGTATGGGGTGGATTATGAGGAGACTTTTACACCTGTTGCTAAGATGACAACGGTACGGACATTATTGGCCTTGGCTTCAATTAAAGGCTGGACTTTACATCAGTTGGATGTGAAAAATGTGTTTCTTCACGGTGACCTGGAAGAAGTTGTGTTTATGAAACCACCACCAGAGTGTGTTTTGCCAAGACCAAATGTAGTGTGTCGTCTTCAAAAATCTCTTTATGGCTTAAAACAAGCTCCCAGAGCTTGATTTGAAAATTTTCAATCCACGATTCAAACTGAAGTCTTCTCTTAAAGTTCTTCAAATTATTCCTTGTTTTTTCATACTTCTTTGGTAGGTATCACAGTACTTCTCATCTATGTTGATGATATCATTATCACCGGAAATGATCAAGAGAATATTACTAAGTTAAAAAAATTCTTGCATACCTCATTTAAGATGAATGACTTGAGACGATTGACATACTTTCTTGGGCTTAAGGTTCTATACTTGCCTACTGGGATAATGCTTACACAACAGAAGTATGCTAGTGATCTTGTTACTACGACCGGTCTTGTTACTCACCTCTAAAGCATCCCTACGTGCTAAATGTTGCATCTCTAAGGATATTGTGGTCATTTGACGGACTGATTTGGGGAAAGTATGTGTTAGAAGTAAGGTGTACAGACAAAAAAGTGTTGAAAAAAAGAGAGAAAAAGAAAAGGGTGAGTCAAAAAAGAGTTTCGTAAGTTTTAGAGTTCTTTATGACTTTTGATTTTTTTTTTCACAATCTAAAAAGATTTTTTTTACCTTTCGCACTCATTTTCTCAAAAAAATATCAAAAAGATTTTCTTTTTATTCCTTTACCATGCATTCATAATTCAAAAATTTAAAAAGTTTTTTTTTCAAATAGAAACTTTTATAAAAGGAAAATTCAAAAAAAAAAAAGATAGTAGAAGTTTTGTATATTTCATATCGAAAATATCAAAAAGATTTTTCTTTCATAATTGTTGGTGTCATTTTTGTGTGAAGTGTCAAATTAAAACCCAAAAAGATTTTCTTTCATCGTCTGTCTGTAATCGTGTCGCTCAAGTTAAGTTTTAATTTGTTATTTAATCCTTAATTGTCTAATCTGGACGAACTACGCACCCCTGATTCTCCTCTTTCCGGATGTGAGATATGTAGGCAGCCTATTGTTGGTTCGGGGATCTTATTTAAAAAATTCAAAAAGATTTTCTTCACTCTTCATTTAGAGTAGGTGTTTCATACATGTCTTGAAAAGAAAAATACAAAAAAAAAAAAGATTTTTCTCAGTAGTCGTAGGTTTCATTTTTGGTTGATCTTATTTCAAAAATCCAAAAAATCTTTTTTTCACTCTTCATTTAGAGTAGGTGTCATATGCATCAATAAAAGAAAACTACAAAAGATTTTCTTTGGTAATCATAGGTTTCATTTTTTATAGGTTATTAAAGCTGAAAATTTCAAAAAAAGATTTTCGTCTTTCTTTTGACAATTTGTCATTTTTCTTTTCTTCTTAAAATTTCAAGAAAAGAAAAAAGAGTTTAATTGGCCATTTTGGCAAGACTTCACGAACTACGCACACCTGATTCTCCTCTTTTGGGAGTGAGATACGTAGGCTTCCTTCTTGGGTTCGGTGATCTTTTCAAAAAAAAAGAAGAGATTTTAAGAAAGTGTTGAACTCTAACGCATTTGCTATCTCTTGTTCAGTTAGTTTGAGGTGGTTGGTTTGTGGCATTTTGACTAGTCCTCCATATTGCCCCAAGTCACAGAAAAGGTTATGGCCAACAAGGATACCGAGTTTGTTGTCACTAATCAGATAGGAAGTTCGGGAAATGAGAATTTAGGAGATAATAAAGAGATTCGAAAATTAAGGCAGTAAATGATAGAAATGCATCGAGCTTGGGCTAATGGGTTGCCTCCTCCTCAAGTTTCCACTGATAATCTGGAATATCTTTCTAGCTTGCCTCCCGTGTCACATGCACAATTTTTCATTTTTGTTGATATGCCACAACATGCATGAAGATCGACTCCGGGGCAACAATATGTAACAACTTCCAATGTTCATTTTCTCACTCCCCAATCCAAGACTACCACATACTCGGCTCCACCTGTTGTTCATGATTTTGCGGCGCCACCCCCACCTGAAGCTCCTACTTTTGATGTTCATCCACAAGTTGTGCCTTCCTACTCTAAAAGAGAGCCTGCATTGAATATTACTGGTGATCAGCATTACACTTTCGAGCCTACATTCAAGTTGATTGGTCTTTATGGTGACACTTACCCGCCTGAATTTCCTCCTAACACTGAGAAGCCTGTTATGACAGAAGAACAAGAGAAGATGACCAGAAAATTAAAAAGTTTGGAACTGGTTATGAAGAACTTGCAAGCATTTGGGGGTTACTAAAGTGTCTTATATAAGGACTTATGTATGTTTCCATGTGTCAACCTTCCTCCTGGCTTTAAAATGCCAAAGTTTGAGAAGTATCACGGACATGGGGACCTAGTGGCACATTTGAGGCGCTATTGTAACCAATTAAGGGGCACTAGAGGGGAAGAAGAACTACTCATGACTTATTTCGGGGACAGTCTTTCAGGCCTAGCTTCGGAATGGTTTGTTGACCAAGACATTGACAAGTGGATTAGTTGGGATGACCTAGCTAATGAATTTGTGCAACAATTTCAATACAATGTGGAGTTGATCCCTGACGAAAAATTCTTAAATAGTATAAAATGGAAGAATACTGAGAGTTTCAGGGAGTATGCGATTAGATGGTGCAAACAAGCTGCTACAATAAAACCGCCAATGAAAGAAAGAAAAATAGTGGAAGTGTTTATTTAAGCGCAGGATGAAACATATTATCAACACTTGTTACCTGCATTAGGCAAGTCATTTATTGAGGTCCTTAAATGAAGGAAATAATAAAAGAGGGAATTAAGACTGGTCGTATTGTGAGTTTTGCAACATTGAAAGCGACAACTCAAACAATTCAAAAGGGTTCAGGAATTATTGGGGGACACAAATAATGAGGAAGTTGTATCTTCTATCGAGTTGGACAGCGGGCACGATCAAGAAGACCCCGTTGTCGTCACTCTCAAGCTCAAACCCAAGTTCATGCCCAAGCTCCACATAATCACTCCCAAAATCCATTATACTTTGCTCTTCTACCTCTATATCCAGTATATAACGCGCAACCTCATATTCAACCCCCATCTTACCCACAGTGGAACACACCAACTCCTCAGAGTCATCCTCTAACTCCACAAACATACCAAAGCCCTCCTAAGCCTAATTTTCAATCCAAGCCAAATGATGAAATAAGGCAGAAGTCGAGAGATAGCTTCACACCAATTGGAGAGTCGTATGCCAGTTTATTTCAGAGATTGGTACAATGGGGCATAATCACTCCTCCTCTTGGGTGCACTCTTAATTGGCGTTCAAGAAATTTTGATCCTAATATACGATGTTCATATCATTCTGATGCTTAGGGTCATAGTATTGAAAATTGTCGAGATTTGAAAAAAAAAATTAAAAAGATGATTCAAGATGGATCAATTAAGGTGCAGAACATTGACAGTGAGGAAAGCTCTAGTTATGTTGATATGCAAACCAGTGGCTAAGTTGTCAGACTGACCAATTGAGAAGTTACCCCTCTCCCTATTAGGAACAGGTCTAGTAGTTTGTTTTGTTTTCTTTTCTGTTTTTCGAATTATTTCAGGGTTATAGTATGGATCTATCTTGTTTTGTCCCTTTTTTATTTAGGTTCAAACCCTTCTATCTTTTATTTCAACTAAATAAATTGTCCCTTTTCCTTTGTGTTTAATTATGTGTTGTTTGTTTGATTTCTTTATACAGTACATTTATGTTGACTCTAGAGATATGACATGCTTGCGGAATTTTTAGTCAAATCTTAAAATCCAATTTAACCATGAAACATTGAATCAGAGGGCTAAAATTAGGAAAAGCATATGAGAAAATAGGTGGAGTGCTGAGACATTTGGTGACAAGTTGAAGCCTTATTCGAAAATTAAGGCAATTATTTTGAGAATCACAAGAATAACTTGGTCATCAATTGAAAAACCTAGCTCAATTAGGTCAAATGGCGGATTTGTGCTCCCGTGGAACAGAACAAAAACTAAATCCACGAAAGTATGAGTCATTCAATGTGGGGGATGTACAACAAAGGTGGAGTTGTATGTTCGACAAGTATAGAAAAAGAGGTGACACACATACTCAGGGCAAGTTAGTGTTGTAAAACATGTCATAAGTGATGTTGATCGTGCACTTTCACATTGCATGCTATGTACTAGTATTTTCAAAGATTGATATGACGAAGGCATTTCATTCTGCTATTCAAATATTGTGTCATCCTTTGTTTATCCCATTTGAGTCTTAGTGTTATTTTCTTTCATACCCCTCTTTTGAAATCAAGATAGAGTCAACAAAACTCAAAAGAAAAGTATCGAGCAAAACAGTAGAGTCAGAAAAGTTTCAAGAAAAAAATATGTCCCAAAAAGAAAGTAAAGAGAAGAGTGTCGAGAAAAATAGAGTCAAAAAGTTTCAAAGAGAAAAAATGTCAATAAAAGAGAAAAGTAAGAAAAATCAGAATAGAACAAGTTGCCAGAACTACGCGTGACCTGATTCTCCTCTCTCGGGGGTGAGATACGTAGGCTGCCCTACTCTGGGCTCGGTCTAACCTAGTAAACAAGTTAGAATTGCCCAGTCAAAAGAAACTGGGGCATGAGTTATTCCTCATTATTTGAGTCGATTTCAAAAGTTGTAAGTCCTACCCCACTTCAAGTGTCGTTTGGGCATCATGCCATCCTTTCTTTCTAACTCTATCTAAAAGCCAAGTTACAACAAAAGAAAGACCTTCAGATCAATCTTTGAGGATGTTAAGGCTAAGCATGCAAGGGATATGACAATGCATTTGGGAACTACTTGTCTTCCTCGGACCTCAGCATAAGAAAGCAAAATAAAAATAAAAATGAGAGAGTCTTATTGGTGAAAACCTTCACGGGCACCGTAAGACGATAGTAATTTGAGAGAGATAAAAAATGAGAGAGTCTTATCGGTGAAAACTTTCATGAGCACCGTAAGACGATCGTGAGTTGAGAGAAACGAAGATAAAAGAGTCTCATTAGTGGAAAACCCTAACGGACGCCATAGAAAAATGGTGAGCTAAGAAAAAAATGAGAGAGGCTTATTGTCAAAAACCCTTCAAGACGCCACTAGTCGAATGAGGTCTCCGAATGCACTGGGCCCAAGGAAGTAACTCAGTTTGGGGGTCATTAACTCAAGAACAATTGGTAGAAAGCTTGGATGAAAAGATCAGGCAACTTAATCTAAAATGCATGGCATAATCATTAGAATTGACTGTCATTTTTAGATAAATTTTTACTTCTTTGTTTCAAATGGGGACATTCATTATCTTTTCTTTCTTTTTTATTTTTATTTTTATTTTTATTTTCTTGAGTCAGTTATCCAAATAAAAATCATTGTCATTATTTTTCTCTTGTCTTTGAGTATAGTCTGTGTCAAAACAAGTGAGAAAAGATTTCAAAACTGGCTACCAGATTCTTTAATTGTACAAAGCAAGACAAACGGCCAGCATATGAAAGAAACAAGATTGCAAGTTAGAACAAGGGGTGAAGAAGGTTGTTGTCAACAGAAAATTTGGGGAAATTCGGGGAAATTCCAAGGTTTAAAGGGATTATCTGAGAAACATAGAAAAACAAAGATATTGTGCCTGTTTCAGAGTCACTCTTAATCATCTGAGTTTGAGTCAATGAAGCAACAAGTCAATGACATATGCTAAGGGTTGGAATCAAGATCAAATGTGACCAGCGCAAGAGCGATCGTCGTGAAAGCTAAAGCCATAAACCAGCCACCATGTTTTAAACTCACAAGTTTTCTTTGATGAAATAGGAAACATATTATCTTCAAAGCAGGGACTTCAGAGCATAAACATCAAGGGCTGTAATGCCTCACTGTTACAAATGCTGGAAGCAATATTGTTGCACAGGTTTGATAATAAAATCATTGTAAAAATTCATCATCCTATATCCCCCGGAGACACACTTGTCCAGGGATTTCAGTTTTCATTTGCTAGGTGATACACTTCTTAAATTGAATCTTCACTCCTAGGAGACATACCTTCTAGTCGAGTCATTCACCTTGACTCCTATAAGACGTACCTTTTAGTCGAGTCATCTCCCTTGATTCCTATAAGACGTACCTTTTAGTCGAGTCATTTTTCCTAATTCCTATAAGACGTACCTTTTAGTCGAGTCATTTTCCCTGATTCTTATAAGACGTACCTTTTAGTCGAGTCAACCACCTTGATTCCTATAAGATGTACCTTTTAGTCGAGTCATCCCCCTTGATTCCTATAAGATGTACCTTTTAGTCGAGTCATCTCTCTTGATTCCTATAAGACGTACCTTTTAGTCGAGTCATTCTTCTTGATTCCTATAAGACGTACCTTTTAGTTGAGTCATTCCCTTTGATTCCTATAAGACGTACCATTTAGTCGAGTCATTCCCTTGATTCCTATAAGACATACCTTTTAGTCGAGTCATTCCCCTTGACCCCTAGAAGACGTACCTTTTAATCGAGTCATTTCTCTTGATTCCTATAAGACGTACCTTTTAGTCGAGTCATTCCCTTTGATTCCTATTGGCCCAAACCCAATAAAAGAGAAAAAGTCAGACAAAGTTAGGCGAATTAGGAAAATTATTTCATTTCCACACAAGCCGACTATTTGCCTTCTACTCATTGTCATCGATATCCATAAAAGATAGATGCTCTGTATCTCGCCTTCGGATTGATGTTTGTTTACCAATATCGTGTCTATGTAACAAGCCAACTATGTTTCTCATTGATGCTGCAAATTTGTTGCTTCACCTTTAACCTTTCAGCTCAGTAAATTACCTTTGGCCTTACCTTCTTCCATTTCCTAGCTCAGTGAGTTGAGCTTCAATGAAAGTTAATACCACCACCTAAGCTAGAAATTAGAGCCCAGTAAACTAAGTGTAGAATAGAGTAAATACATAAAGCACCCCCCAATCTTGACTGACTTTTCCAAAAAGACACTTAAACTATACTTTCGATCTATTACCCACGAATCTTACTTAAATCGTTGCAAATATATCATTTTGATCCTTTGCGTGTATACACACGCCTGTTGTGCGTGAAAGGCTCAAAACTTATTTTATTTACCAATTAAAAGCTGGCTCATGTAAATAATTTTATCTATAATTTATCTTTTTTTAAAAAAAATTAATATTTATTTACTTTTTAAAAAATAATATTTACTTTTTATTCCATACCCCCCACCCCGTAACACTCCCACCCACCCACACAAAACACCATTGTCTTCTTCAACATTGTCTTCTTCAACACTTGCATATACTACTTCTCTTTTCCTCCATTAAAGACAAGAAAATCAACTAATAAATTACCAAAAATACAACTTACTTATATTGGGTGTTTATGCCAACTAATGTAATTTCATATGAATATAGAATATAAACAAGTGATGGCGTTTTAATGGATTAATAGCTAGACGGGGGAGAGGGGGTGGGGTGATAAATAAAATAAAAAGGGAAATTTTATTCAAAAATATAAATAAAATATAAAATTAAATATATTTAACACGTGGCAGCATCTGATTGGTGCGTGCATTCACTCTCTTTCATTTGACTGGAATTCAGCGAAAAATGATGTATTTACAACGATTTAAATAAGATTCGTAGGGTAATAGGTTAAAAGTATAGTTTAGATGTCTTTTTTAAAAAATCGGTCAACATCAAGGAAGACTTTACGTATTTACTCTTAAGAAGAGTATAACAAAACTCTTGTTTGTGCGATAGGTTATTCAAGTCTATAAGTTAAAATTTTCAACATATATCTGACATTACTATTGTTTGAATACTCCGACCAGTTCATCCCAAATCTCACTGGATGTAGGCATTTATATTCAAAGAAATTCATTATTGATATTGTAGACACCTATTTTTGTCCCTTCCAAATTCAATTCATCCATTTTTATATCACGTTATCATATACCTCCACCCATGTGATTATTTATCCACGAGAAAAAAACAAAAATAACAAAACTTTTAACAAAATGAACCACCCAACCAATCAAATTTTAACAAGCACTACCTTACCTAACCACCCTACCCCCTTTCACCCATATCGAACCCCACTCATATTTTTCCCATTTTTGGTTTTTCCATAACCGAATCAGTAACAAGGAGAGAGAGAGGGGGATACGGATAGTGAGGGAAAAAAAAGGGCGAGATACACATATCATCATCTTTCCATGGATTAGAAATCATAGGGAACAGATCGAAGAGGGGTAGGGGGAATTCCTTCTTGGCTTTCTTCTTCTCCATCGAAAATACAGAGACACACCATTCTTTTTCTTTTCTCCAAGAACACACACACCTCTAGACCAAATATACTGCACAGAAAAGGGAGCAACAGAGAGAGAGATTGGGACGCGAGAGAGAGAAACGAGGGTTGAATCGAAAAGGTGAACGGAAATCGCTACGATTCTAGTGGGTTTGAGTTTTTCTGGCGACCTCTGCGCAAGAGCTGACTGTTTCTAAGAATTGTAAAGCGACTTGGGCCGAAAAACATCGAAATTCACTGAAAAATCCGACCCTTTCGTCAGTTTTTTTTTTGTGCTCTTCGCAGCCCTCGCCGGAGCTCCGTTTAGTATTGATTTGTTTTCTTCTGTTGGATTCTGGGGATTTTGGGACTCGTCGGTTTTCGTACTGTTTATGGAAATTTGGGTACTGTTTGGGTCTTAATCAGATTGTTGTGATTAGTTTTGGATCGTTGTTCCGCTATTCGGGTCGGAATCATCGCTTTTGAGGTTCTATTCCAAGTTTCAGGTCTGGGTTTTTGATATTATCGACGAAAGCAAGATCTATTCAGGTCCATTTCTTTCACTCGTTCTCTTTTCTTCATTTCGATTGGTTGCATTACGTGTTGGTCGATTATGAGGGCTTGATTTTGTTGGTATTGTTTTGCTGTTTAAATTCGTGAGTATGGATTGATGAAATGGTGATTGATAAAAGGGATTTGGTGGGGGGGGGGGTTGAGAATTGAAAATTAACAAAAAGGATAAATTTGGTTTAATTTTGATTTATTGTTGATATGAATCGTGATAGATTTATGATGAGTTGAAACGAATAGGCAATATAGGTTTGGGTAGACAAATTTTAGAACTTGTTGTTTTGATTGAATGTTGGAATGTGTGTGAAAATGTTTCTTTCTAGTTCATTGTATTTAATTCAAATGTATTTATTTAGTCGGAGAATGCCCCGAAGTATTTGGTACCCGGAGGACGTTCGTGACGAAGGCCCGAGGCTTCGGGTAGAGCATAGTCTATGATTAGCTTATAAATTGGATTTATATTTTTACATTTTTCTATTTTTGGATTGTATAATTGGACTGGACATTAAATTTTGGATTGTTTTTGTGTTGTTCGCTTGATTGATTGTTTTTGTGTGCTTTGTATGGTTTATACATCCTTAGTGTCAAAAATTAGCCGAGATGCTTCACCAAACGATCGTGGTCAATCTAGGGATCGAGGGGTGCCTAACACCTTCCCTTCGGTCAATAGAATTCCTTAGCCGTAATATCTGTTCGCGGATCAGTTTTAGAGTCGAACCGTTTTGAAAATGGATTTCCAAAGGTGACTTGGCACACCCAATTTATGCCAAGTGGTGACTCTAAGTTTTGAATGTAAATAATTCTTTTCGAAACAAATTATCTTCATTTTGTTACTTTAATAATAAAAATCCTTTCGAAATTTAAAATCGATCTTTTTTGAAGTTAAAAGGGGGTGTGACAGATATGTTTCGACATTATTTGTTAGTTTAAAAATGTTTGTATTAATTATCACAGAGTACACGTTCAATGTATGTATTCAAAAATATTTTTCTTTCTATAGCTATGAAGTTGTATGTTCACAAACTCATAAAAATGTTAGTGTTATTCAATTTATAATCTTTATCGACTTGTAATTATTAGAAATTTTATGGACTTACACACACCTCTCTCTCTATATATATTGTATTAAGGATGATTGCATATTGATTGTCATTGTTAAAAGCTGACCTAAATTAAAGTTATTTGCCATAAAGTTTAATGTTAATGGGTCTAAAAGACACCTCATAAAGTACGGGGGATCTTAAGTGAAGATATCAAGGTGTAATATTTAATTTAATAATGGGCTAAATTAGAATTACATAAATTAGTGTCTATTATAGATACAGGATTGTGCTAGAGTTGATCAAGTAATTGACTTTTTCATTCTTAAGTAATTGGTATGAGTTCATTTAGTTAGTTGGGTTGATATCATATTTATATTTGTTGTTTTTATCTAGTCAGTATTGTGCTAGTTAATTGAGTACATATATATAGCAGAGGTTCATCTCATTTTAACATAGATTTATATATTTAAATATTCCTTAATCAATGAAACGACGACTGCCTCCAATTTATTAGTCAGTCTTACTCGATTTGATATGTTAACATAGTATCAGAGCGTAGATCCTGATTTTCTTTCTTGTGACGTTATCCTTGAAGGTTTATCTGAGTTTTTAATCGCGATTTGAAATTTTTAGGAATTCCGACAAATCTATTATCATAGTTCCGCTGTCACTGGTTTTCAATTCATTTTTGCTTAACCTTCTAGCTTCGCTATCATCTTTGCATTTTTAGGTGATTTTTTTGTCTCACGGCTATGCAATGTCTTAAGTAGATTTAATTCCTTATTTACATCTCCCACTATTAGTGAGTTGTGAGATGTTTTACATATTTTTGATACTTAATTTTGTTCGGGTTTTTTTTCCAAGTCCTATTTTTTGTGCTTCTAATACGTTTGATAACTTAAGAACATATACAAATCATTTTTATTATTAAAGTGACCTGACCCAAACTCGATAAAAGTGAAAAATCAGACAAAAGTTAGGCAAATTAGGAAAGTCCTTTTGATTTCCACACAAGCCGACTATTTGCCTTCTACTCGTTGTCATCGATATCCATGGAAGATCGATGTTTGTTTACCAGCATCATGTCTATGTAACAAGCTGACTATGATTCTCATTGATGCTGCCAATTTGTTACTTCACCTTAAGTTACTTTTGCCCTTACCTTCTTCCATTTCCTAACTCAGTGAGTTGAGTGAGCTTAATGAAAGTTAATACCACCATCTAAGCTCCAAATTTGAGTTCAGTAAGCTAAGGTTAAGAATAACAAAATTTTTGTTCGTGCGATAGGTTAGTCATGTCTATAAGTTAAGATTTCCAACATAGGTTTTAAAAGAAATTGTATATTATAGCATGTAATTTGACTTATTTTTTAGGTTACTAATCCTACTTTAGATGGTTATTTTTACAAGTCTATACAATATTATCATTTTTAATTTCTTCCAATAAAAACCATTGACATAGTTTATTGTTAAGTATTATTATTGCTAGTTTTGGGAGACGTGTGTTCCATCCTAGCGTGGACTTTTCTGCCAAAAATTAAATTTATTTAAATTAGTCGGACTCAAAGACATATAACACCCCTCCGCCCTTGGCTCCCCTCCAAAAAAAAAAAAAAGGTGTTAAGAACATGAGCAAAAATGTCAAATTTCCTTATGTCATATTTGTAAGAGAATTACTTTTGTTCTAAGTTAAACTATTCGTCTAGCATTATCTTTCTTTTTTGATAAATTTATACACGTAAAATCCACTCATTTCATGGTAAAGTTTCTTTAATTGAATTACTTTATATTACTATTTTCTAACCACAAGTTTATGAATAAACCAAAAGTAACAAATTTCAAAATTAAGCAATTTTAAATATAGGACTACATATAGATAATTTTGAATATTTTTCTTAGAACATATATCTAGAATACGTCAAATAGCATTTATACGTATGATTTTGACATCCCAACTAAATTATTTAGGTGTATCTCTTGAAAACAAACTGTAATCAAGAGTATTTAATACATACGTACATAAATAAATAAATAAATAAATAGTCAAACATACAAATATTGAATACTTACCCTTGCATACTTTTCTTGCCCCGTATCGCATATACTAGTTTAGGTGTACGCGTTTCGCGCGTGTACCTCACTTTATTGAGTTTAAACGTTACACTATATAGAATATTTTTTTAAATAACAAAGATAAATACAATAATTAAATTCAACATCTTTTGGATAATTTATTTAATTAAACCTAACTTTTATCAAAAAAATTTGTCAAAGTCGGTCAATATTCATCTACTACCTATAAACTTCAACAAAATAATACGATGATAGAGACATCAAAACAATATAATTACACATAATTTTTCTCAAAGCCGTCTGACACTCATATACCATCTGTAAATTATAACAAAATAATACTATAACAGAGATATCAAAATAATATAACTAAACTTAACCTTTACACATAAAAAAATTCTCAAAACAGAGATATAAAAATAATACAATTAAACCTAGCATTTACCTAAAAAATCTCCAAAGCTGACCGACATTCATCTACCACCTGTAAATTCATCCACGGCCTGTAAATTACAACAAAATAATACAACAGTGATTACAAAGCTTTAATTTTGATGAAAATATTTCTTGTGTGAGCGAAAATTTTGACCCTCAAGAGTGACTTGAATGAAAACAAAAAAGGTATATGAAAACAAAGAAGATATATGTATACACACACGTTGAATTCTTACAAAAACAGTGAAGAAGTTGAAGGTTAGAAAATTAAACATCCACCAATCATATTTTTCCAATAAGTAAATTGATTTCTTCAGGAGTTTAACGTGCATCTATACAAGTATTTTCTTAATAAAGTTCTATTTTAGGTGTATTTTTCTATACAAGGAAAAATATTAATTGATTCTCCTTTCATATATTTTAGGACTCTCATATATTTTAGGAGTCTAGTTAATATAATAAAAATAATTAAATAATAATTAAAAAAATAGTAAAAAGACAGTTTTGTAGAAGTGTCTTTTAATAAATGACGAAAAGTTCAAATCACTTCTATAAAGTTCTTCACAATTTTAATATATTATAAATTATAGATATAGATACATCAAATATATTTATAAAAGTGATATTGTGTTTTCTTTTTTCAGATTTTTTTTAAAAAAAAGGGAAATTAACGTGGGTAGTTAGTTGAAGGCTACTTCTAATAAGGAATAACTTCTTTTCCAAATATACATCTTCTTAAAAAGATTTTTTAAGTATTATTATGTTTTCTTTTTTTACTTTTTTCGGATTTTTCTTTTAAAAGGAAATCAACGTGGAGAATATTTGAAGACTACTTCTAATAAAGAGCAACTTCTTTCCAATTATACATTTTAATTAAAAAAATAAAAAGAATTAGAAAATTTTGACCATATAAGTTTTCATATATTTAGGAGTGTTATTTTTGTATATTTATTATAGTAACTATATTATATTTTAATTATTTAATAATTGAAGGAAATAGGTGAAAAGACAATTTTGTCTATTGCAAAAACTTTTAATGAAGGGCAAAGAATTCAAATCATTTTTCTAAAGGTCTTTACACTTTTAATATATACTAGTTTAGGTGTACGCGCCTCGCGCTAATGAGTTCAAACATTACATTAAATACGATATTTGTTTAACTAATTAAAATAAATATAATAATTAAATTAAACATCTTTTGAACATGTAAAAATGAAGAATTTATTTAATTAGTTATATAGTATTTGTAAATATCTAAGATGCAAATAAAGTAGGTAAAATACATTGACAACCCCTTGAATTTGCATAAATTTTATCTAACCACTTGAATTACGGTTTGTTTCATTGATCACTTAAACACATGATAAAGTATTTTTAATAGAGACCTTTAATTTTAAAATAATTTACACATAGAAATACATTGCACGTGTATGCCATGTCAATATTATTAACTTGAATACTATAGATATTTGAAATTTGGTGTTCAAAATTCACATATATTGAAACTCGACTAATCTAAATTTGATCAATACTAACATAAATAAAATTCAACACACAAATAGGGAATGCAGGAGTGAAATTAACCCAAGTCAAACCACAAATCAGGACGCATAACTGAAAGTATTTAGAGCTTAGCACCAATGAGATTGTCCTAACAGGAATGTTATACAACTTTATATGGATAAAGCTTGTAAAAATGTTAGGACAAGGCAAATGGTACATCTAAGATATCAAATGGTACACAGTTATCTCAAAGTAAGTATCATGGACAGACATAACAAATATTCCAACTAACCCAAACACAAGTCTTGTAGCTAGAACAAAATACATTGCACTATTTCGCTTGAAACTAAAACCACTTCTCTAAGCTTCAAACTCAACTAACTATTCAATTATGTTAATATTTATAGTTTTCTATTATTCTCTTCAAAACATGAGAATGTAAGTAGAGAAGTTGATGATAAAAACACTTTAAAAAGCTAAATTCACCTAAAAGTATCAATAAGTCATGGCTAAAGCAACAAAATAGCAAAAATGTATATATATAATTAAAATTCATTTTTTAGTGAAACATAAATTAAATTTAAACACTAAGAAAATTGGATTCTTAAAAACTTACACGTAATCGACTTTGTTACGGATTTCTTTGTCACCATCATTGACCAATCGCTGTTGAAATTATAAACAACTGTGTCATACCTTGAATATATAGTGTCAATAAAGTAGGTACTTAATTTAGAATTTGTGCTATAGTCAAATAAGGTAAAATTTATTAATAATTAAAATTTTAACCATTGATTTTAAAGCAAATTCATCTCTTCAATCATAGACATTATCAAGATTTCACACACACAAAAAAATAATTTCAATTAGCAATTGTTTACATAAATACATGATAATTTATTATTAGAAACTTCAAGAACATATTAAAATTTTAAAAAAAAATTACATTAAATCATATGATTCTTAAGTGAAAAGTGTCAAGTTCATATAAATTCATGTTGAAAACATGTAACCTAAAACATTGATCATCACAATCTCTTATTTCTAAAAGCAATTGAATTGGATGAAGAAAAACACAAACGAAAAATAATTATTTCAAAATTATAATAAAAAATATAAAACGAAAAAAAACTATGAACTAAACATAAAAACAATGTTACGTAATAATAGGTTCAAGAACTCACCTGACAAGGAGGAATACTTTTTTTCAAAGACTGTCGGCTAAAAGAATTTTGGTAAAGGAATTCTAAAATTAATATGGTATTAAATACTTAAACGTAGACCTATTTTTTTTTCTTTCCTTTGCAACCTACGGCAATTTTTGTGGAAATAATCCTAAACCTAAAGTGAATTCCTAATATAAACGAAATCTAATTCAAAAGTGAATCTTAAAACTAATAAACAAAAAATTAAATAAATAATAATTTTAAAAAATAGTAAAAGACGATTTTGTCTATTATAGAGTATTTTAATGAAGGGCAAAAAGTTTAATTCACTTTTTCAAGGGTCTTCACACTTTTAATATATTATATATATATATATGGGTGAAAATCGTCCC
>NC_061122.1:227328086-227361071 GCF_002878395.1 Capsicum annuum | reverse complement strand
CCCCCCCCCCCCCCCCGAAGTTTGTCTTAAAAATCAACCTCCCTCGAACTATCAACAATAATTAACCTCCCCCCTTTTGTCCCATGCAATGTCCATTTTGTCCTTATAATTTTAATTTTATATTTATGTAATATCTTTTTATATTATATGTAATGAATATTTTTTTAACATGGATATTTATAATATTTTATTTAAGTTTATTAACTTTATAAGCAAATTAATACTTTTTATAAATTTATCACAAAATTCAATGTTATTTTTAAGATCGTTACTTTAGTATTATATTTATTAAAGAGTCGTTTGGTGTGAGGTATAATTATAATGATTCAGTGATAAAGTTCATGATTATTTATCCTGTGTTTAATTAGATATATTAGGTAGTGTCAAAATTATTTGTCGCACCATTTATACCACAGTGATGAGATAAATTATCACACATACATGTTAGTACAACTTATTTTGTAATAACTAATCCCGGAATAACTTGTTTCCAAATAACTCACCCCTAAATGTGTATATATACATATGTATGTACATGCATATGCGTATATTTTCGTGTTTTATCACTCTCTTACTAAATTTGTTTCATATTACTTAACTTTTTGTTGATATAACACAATCCTTAAGAAAATTTTACTTAGAGGTATATTTTGCTAAATTAACCTTATTAATAATAATTTGAAACTTTAAATTTGTCTATATTGTTACTTTATATAGTTATTTAACACTAAATGGTAGAAAAAAAATATAATACAATTCTTTTAATTTCACAAATTGAGCAGATAAATTAAAACTTCTATTTTTAGTATGAGGATCAAGTGATAAGAAACGATATTATCTATTGTCTATATTAGTAAATAAGATGTGATTGTCATTAATAGAGTATTACATATTTTATAATTTATATAAATAATATAATCTTTAAAATTTGACCTTATTTTTATTCGAGAAAAACATCTAGTACCCCTGAACTATGACCAAATTTGCAATGTCCATAAATATTATCATATTACAAGGACAAAATGGACATTGCATGGAATAAAGGGGGGAGGTTGACTATTGTTGATAATTAGAGAGGAGGTTGATTTTTAAGACAAACTTCGGAGGGGAAAACAATTTTCACCCTATTATATATATATATAGAGAGAGAGAGATATTTTCGTTTTGAAAAAAATACTACAAATTATAATTTTTTATATGTCAATATGATTAGAAAGATACATGATAAAATACCGTTCAAATTAAATTTATATAATTTAAATTTAAAAAATAAAAAGTGTCACATAAACAGAAATAAATGAAAGAACTAAGTATATATCTTCACGAAATGTGGCAAAAGTGGGTTAGGTAAATTAGAAATTAAGCAAAATACAAAAAACGAACCTCAAACGACAACTCCATTTTACCTCATGGTCCGTCCTTTTTTTTGAATTTCGTGCATATATAGCGAGAACTTTGTGCACTAACGGTTCTTTTTTGGGTTTGAAAGGATATGTCTAATTGATTTTCTATTAACTCTATTTTTCATCATAATCATTGTTTAGAAGGGATGTCGACTAATTTAAAGTGTTACATTTTTTAAAACAATATTCGTCATAATCATTATTTAGAAGAAATAGCCGGTTGATTTAAAGTGTAACATATCAAAATTGCTATGTGGACTTTTGTTAATCGAAGGTTCGAATTCATCTCCTTTTGTCACACTTTCACCAAACCTCAAAATTTAAAACTTGTATATTTATAGCCTATAGGCATACATATCATATGTTAATTATTTAAACCTAAATGGGAAAAGATATTATTTTCGCTCCATACTATATAAAAAAAAATCTAAGCCACACATAAATTATATAAGTGACCTATTACACAACTTAATTATATAAAAGTGATATTATTACCTCCCCGCGACCCCCATTTTAAGGCGCGTGTATTACACTTATTTTAGGCGCGTTCAGCCTATTAAATAACAAAAGTAAACGGCTAAAAACATCAAGGAAAAAGGCATCGTTTTCACCCCAAACTATAGTCGAAAAGTCGAATCCACACCTAAACTATATAAATGACCTATTACACACCTTAACTATAAAAAAGTGATACTTTTTACTGACATGGCAGCGCGTGTAAAACACTACACCACATGCAAGTGGTGGTAGCCTGACAGGGTGTAAATAGTTTCACTTTTTTAAAGTTTAGGTGTGTAATAGGTCACTAGTATAGTTTAGGTGTGGCTTCAACTTTTCGGATATAGTTTGGGATGGAAACGATGCCTTTTCCCAAACTAAATAGGCCATGTTGAGTGTTAATTAAGCTATGAACAACCACGACAACAATAAAATACTCGGTGTATAAAGTGGGGTTTGGTGAAAGTAGAGTGTACGTAGTTCGTATCATTACTTTAGAGGTGAGATAGAGAGATTATTTTCTATAGACCCTCGGCTCAAGACAAAAAAAAAAACAGTCTACAAAAGAAAGAGTAAAGCATCTAGTACCCCAGCTGGACTATGACCAAATTTGTTATGACGCACTCCAACTTCATGGGTTCTCTATTACCCCTCTGAACTAAATTTTAGCGTGTTTTTGTCATTCTTTTTAGCAGACGTGACATTTTTTGTCATTCTTTTTAGCTGACGTGGCATCTTGATGTGGACCCCATTTTATATAATAAAGATGTCACGTCAGCACAAAAGGGTGACAAAAATTCATTAAAACTAAGTTCGGACGTGTAATAGAATCCCTGTGAAGTTGGAGTATGTCGTAGCAACTTTGGTCATAGTTCAGGAGGATACTGAATGCTTATCTCCAAAAAAAAATAATAGAGATATAAGAGACAATAGAAAGTAACACAACAGCAAATAGTAATAAAACGATACTACCACAAAATAATACTACAATCACTTTACATCAATAATTAAGTTATGAAAACTACATAAAATGTTGAGATATAGCAAAGAAAGATGACGATTAGGTAATTTCCAACTTGATTATTATTACTTAATTGCACAAAAGAGAATGGCACATTGTGTTGTTGACAAAGAGGGGGCGGGGCTAAAGGACAAAAGCACAAGGCAAAGTGGATGAGTATACACCTAATCTATACTAAGTCAATAAAAGAAAAAAAAATCGTGTTAAATCATTTAAAAAATAAGAAAATATATAATTAATCAAAAATCAATATCAAATAATTATAATGATTAAATTTCTTAAATTATAATAGTCATTAAACTTTCCTTTTCCCTCTCACGTTTAAAAAAGTTTGCATTATCGACTTATTTTTACCCGTTCTAACAATTTATTTACCATATTTTCTAGCTAGGCCACAGATTCATAATTGTTATGAATAATTATCGATAATTAAATTCTACTGATCCAATAATATATAATATTTTTTATTCTGTCAATGTATATAAACTAAATTTTTATATAAGATTATCCTAAGTGAATAGCATATAATCAAAGTATGAGGATCAAAGTATTAAAATTTGTATATGAACTTATGAAAAGTATTATCCATCAGAATAACTGTATTATAAATCAGAATAACTACATTTTATGGTTAGAAGTGAAAAGTTGATTTCAATCAAATATAGCTAGCTAGCTATTTATAACTGCTACTTTTAAGTAAGTGAAGTTATTAACTCAAAATATTTTAAAGAGTTTGAGAAAAATTTATAATGAAAAGTATTTGACTTTCCAAAATTTCAGTGTCATATAAAATAGAATAGATGAAATACGGAGGTATATCCAGTGTATTTTCATACGGTGGAGTCGAGAGAGGATAGAGGCTGTTTCCGACGAACCCTCGACTCAAGACAAAATATAGTTCAGAAAAAAACTTAAAAGAGGTACAAAGACAACAAGGAATACCACAACAACATATAATAATAATACAAAACCACCACAAAATAATATAATGCTACTGGCGCCAACTCCCTATCCGAAACAACATATATCAAACTAGAATCTATAAACCAAAATGCTATAAACGTAGCACTACGACTACTAATAATTTAAGGACAGCACTCCCCTATTAGCATGAACAAACTTCGACCTTTTAATATTCGACCTTCATTCGCGTTCGCCACACCTTCTATCTAACATCATATCCTTAATTTGCTTCAATCATATCATATTCTGTTAAATCACCTATTCCTAATATTTTTTCGATCTATCTGTACCTTGTTGAGATATAGCAAAGAAACATCACAACTAGGAAATTTCCAAATTGAGCTAAAATAAGTTGGTGGTTCACATGTACTCTTTCTTGCACAAAAGAGAATGTTGACAAATAGGTGCTAAAGGACAATATCTCAAGACAAAAGTGGATGAGGATACACCTAAGCTAAACTAAGTCAATAAAAGAAAAAAAATCATCTTAATTCATTTAAAAAATAAGAAAATAAATAATTAATCAAAAATCAATATTGCATCAAATAATAATAATAATAATCAACTTTCTCAAATTAAAGTAGTTAAACTTTCCTTTTCCTTCTCTCATTTAATAAAGTTACATCGTCAATTTATTTTTACTTGTTCTAACAAATTAATTATCATATTTTCTAGCTAGGTCAGAGATTCATGCTTGTTATGAATAATCATCGATAACTAAATTTCTACTAATCTGATAATGTATATTTTTTTCAATACAATTATTGTATTAAATAAGCTCTTATAAAAATAAGATTATCCTAAAGTTAGTCCTATATAATAAAATATCTTCTAGAATTTGCATCACTAATTTTTTATGTCGTGAGAAATGCCACAGAGAAGTGGATTCTTATCTTATTAATTAAATATAATTTTGATATATAAAAGTTAATGATGCACAAAGAAACACTCCAACCAAATCAATGTGTCTTTTATTTTAATTAAGAGAAAATGTGGATTCTTATCTTATTAATTAAATATAATTCTGATATATAAATGTGTGTTGCGTGTGTGTATAGGTTGTTGTTTTTCAATTCCAATGAAGTGCATTTGTGTGTATTTTTCGTCCCTGTGTGTAAATTTGTGTATGTATCGGGTCAGCTGTGTGTTTTCTGTCAATGAAAAAATGAGGAGTGATGTGCGATGTTGAGATTGAATGTTTGTGTGTTGTTTGATCTTTGTTATTGGTGAATAATTGCTCATGTTGGTTTGTTGTCGATTCTTTGGTTATGAAATGTGTGATGAAGTCGAAAATAATAAACAACATCGAATTTGAAAATTTTTGACAACCTTGAAGTGAAAAATAATGATCATATCAATTATTAAATTTCTGACGACCTTAAATCTGGAAACAACGAACAATACCAGTTTCAAAATTTTCAACGACCTTGAATCCGGAAACAATGAAAAATATCGAATTTAAAATTTTCGATGACCTTAAAGTCGAAAATAATACAGAATTTTAAAATTTTCGACGACCTTGAAGTCGGAAATAATGGACAATACCCATTTTAAAATTTACGACAACCTTGAAGTCGGAAATAATGGACAATATCGATTTTAAAATTTTCGATGATCTTGAAGTCGGAAATAATAAACAACATCGAATTTAAAATTTTCAATAACCTTAAAGTGGGAAACAATGAACAATATCAATTTTTAAATTTCTGACTATCTTAAATCCGGAACAAATGAAGAATACCAATTTTAAAATTTTCGACCACTTTGAAGTCGGAAACAATGAATAATACCAAATTATAAATTTTCAATAACCTTAAAGTTGGAAACAATAGAGAATTTTAAAATTTTCAGCAACCTTCAAGTCGGAAACAATGGACAATACCCATTTTAAAATTTACGACGACTTTGAAGTCATAAATAATGAACAATATCGATTTTAAAATTTCCGACAATCTTGAAGTTTAAAACAATGAACAATACCCATTTTGAAATTTTTGCCAAATTTGAAGTCGAAATCAATCGATTTTGTGCTTGGAGATGAAGAAAATAATTAATTAATTTTCTATGCCATTGATGAGTTCTTGGATGCCATTGTGTATAAGAAGAAGAAGAATAAAGAAAGAAAATGAAAAGAAAAAGAATAAGTAAAAATCAATAAAGAAAATAAAAAAATATTAAAAATAATCGTTCTCACTCTCTTTAAAGAGAGTAAAACACTCTCTTGTCATATCAGCGTTCAAGGGTGTAAATATTCCACTTTAAAATAGTTCAAGGGAGTCATAGGACCCCTGCAAAGTATAAGCATGTAGTTGAGATTTTGGGTAAAGGTCGGGACTTCTGGTCATTTTCTCTTTTAATTAATAAGCATATAAAGAACAAGTCAAGCTTCAAGTAAGTGTCATTTTCATGTACACATTTTTTTTTTTTCTCTAAAATAAATTATAAATAAATGCAAAAATAGGATAAGATTGGAGGCAAGATATATGATCAAAGTAAATGTAGAAAAAAAAGAAAAAAAACGATATATATTAGTTTGAGACGTTGAGTTTAAGTCGCATACATCGTCCTATACGTTATTTTTACATCGTCGAGTCATTTTTATTTATTGCAAAATATAATTATAAGATAACAGCGAAGTACTTTTATAGAGAAATATTATCACACACTACTGAAAAAAAAGTAAAAATTGGCTTCCAAAAAAAAGGATAGAAAAAAAATCTTTTCATTGAAAAATTATTTTCTTTAGCCGCAAAAGTTAAATTTGGAGGTAGGCTTTTCTAAAAATAAAATTGCAAAAATCCACTACCAGAGTTTTTTTCTAAATAAAAAATTAATAAATGATCTTGCAAGGTTAGGTTTTTTCCCCAAAAAATATTTTGTTTAAAAGAAAAAAAAAAGAAAAGAAATGACCTTCTAGAGGTCCTTTTTTTTAAAAAAGGAAAGGATTTTACTTTCCTCCAATTTGTGAATAATTTTGAATTGATTTTTAACCTCCTAAAAAGGCAATTTTCTGAATTAAATTTTTATATTTTTAAAAAATAATTTTCAAGTACGATTATTATAGAAAAACCTTACGGTTTAACTTAAACTTCGGATATTTTACTAGAAGTCAAAAAAAAAATAAAAATTAGTCAAACTCCTACCAAAACCCCACATATATAACAATAGAAACTTAACCAAAAGTCTTGAAATAATTCATTTTCTTCTTTCTTCTTCTTCTCCTAATTTTCCTTCAAAGTTCCAAAAAAAAAAAAAAAAAAAAAAAACTACCATGGAAGGACTCATTCCATTAGTATACAAAACAATTAAGAGAAGCAAAACTCGTAGAAAATATGAATGTCTCTCTATTGGTGTTGCAAATACATACAATATTGAAAATTTTTATCCAAATAATAGTACAAAACAATATGAAATGCCATCGATCGATGATCAGAAGATGGTGGTTGACAATGGTGGTGGCGATCACATAGATAAAGAACGTCTTCATAGACGAACACAATCTCTCCACGTGGATAGTAATCCGATGAAGGATAAACAACTTGTGAAATTCAGAAGTCATCGTAGAATGTTTTCATGTGTAAGTGGTGTATGAAAAATAATTAAAATTAAATGTTTATGATATGATAGCCTCTCAATCATTTTTGTTGGTTATAATGTAGTACGATTGTTTTTTTTTTTTTTTTTTTTGTTATATTTGATGTTTGAATATAATTACTGGCTCAATTAATCTGAATTTGCATTTCATAAGACTCATCAGAGAGAGAGGAAGTGTTGTTTAGCTCGAAAGCGAGATTTCTGATAATTATAAAAAAATGATTAGAATTCTGTATTTGTATTTAGATATTTACTTAATGTATCTATAAATAAGCAAGAATTCAATAAATTATAATTTTCAAGAACTTAAAATTCACAACTTCAAAATTCTGAATTCGTGGTTGTATCGATTATCCCACCACATTCTTGGTAGTGGTTTTTATTTTATTCTAACTGTATTTTCTTCCATTTATATGTATACGTGGAAAAACTAAAAGTACTACATATTTTTGGTGAAAATGAAAATTTTGGTGTATATAAATAGTAATCTCCCAGAAATGAGTCAAATTGGACTTACTAGCAACTCCCTCTTGTGAATTATTTAGTGTTAATGTTTAGATTTGCAACAAATAAGTCTTTTTTTCTTAATATTTATTGTTCTTGCTGCTGTATTTTTGGTTGTTTAAGTCCTCTCACAATATCTTAGCATCAAGCTACCTACCTGTAAAATTTCTTTAATAAATTTAAATATTGTCATATTTATTATGATCAGATAGAATAAGTAATACCACAAGCAAAAGAAAAATAATAAAAAGACACATAGATTTACGTAAAAATATTTGCGGGAAAAATCACGGGCAGAGAAGGAGGATTTTTACTATAATGGAGAAAAGTACAATGATGAGACGAAAGTCTATATCTATTACGTCCAAAACCGACCCACTAAATGCACTATATAATACGTGCATACAAATAAATTCTAAGCCCAAAAACATACAGGTCCATATCGGCCTGATCCCTACACCACCACCACTGACCCCACAAAATGAGTCGCACCGCAAACTTTTCAGGGCCGAATCAACAGAATTTGGGTCATAAACTCTAACAATATTCGGATCAGTGTGTGCGCATTTATACTAATTTCACATGATATATATCACCTCTCATCAATAAAAGTGACTCTGTCCATCGAAATTAGAACAGATGGGAAAAATTAATTTGTGATCTTTAGTATTTGACCTTGAGATCTATGTTGTTCGACCCAATTTATTGATCACTGTCCACCCCTGTGTGCATAAAAATCACAAATTCTTAACAGTAATATACTTCATTTGTTTTAATTTATGTGTTTTACTTTATTCTTTAGTCTCTATAAAAGCACATTTGCATGCATAGCAACTCTTTAATTCTAGTATTTCAAATTTCATTTTTCACACCACATAATTTAAGACATTTTGACAATTTAAATGTTACCTTAGTATGATATAAGACTCTATCACTTTTTCAGAATTTAGTATTTGATCAAATTAAGACATAAAAAATAAAATAAAATAAGACTAAAGGAGTAATTACTTGAACAAGTTTGCTTCATGAACCAAGTGGACAAGTAAAGTCTCAATGGTTGTTGATTTCCTATAAGCTAAATTATTAAATTGGGTAGGTAGGTCACATTTTATTAGACTAAATTTGTTACTATTTAAACAACATTTTCTTGTCTTTTTTATTTGTTTTCACGTACTATTTGAAGTCATTTGTGTTAGTGGTAGTCTATTTCTTTTTAGGTCCTTAATGGAATATGGAGAATTTCTTTAAGTTGAAGGAATGTAGATGTGTCCATTATATTGTACTTGTAATGTTTATCTAATAATTAACTTCATGAAATTAGACATTAGTAATATTTAATTTGTGCCTAATCATAGGTTCATATTGGACATGATTTTTGTTATTACATAATTTCACCAGACGTTTTGTTAGAATATAATTTGGCTTGTCGATAAGGAATTTCGATGAAAAATCCATCGAAAATATTATAGACTAATTGAAATTCCAACGAACTTCATCAAAATTAGTAATTTTCTGATAGTATTTATTAGTATATAATTAAGTGTATTATATCAAAACCTGCTAAAAAGACTACATAATTAACATAACTTATCTGTTATAATAAGTTAAAATACATAATTAGTGAAAAAAAATTATATTAACAAGAGTAAAGCATCTAGTACCCCTGAACTATGACCAAATTTGCTACGACACACTTCAACTTCACAAGGGTCATATTACCCCTTGAATTCAATTTTAGTGTATTTTTATCACTTTTTTTAACTGATGTGACATCTTTTTAGCTGACGTGACACTTTTGACGTGGATTTCATTTTTATGTAATAAAGGTGTTACGTCAGCATAAAAGAGTGATAAAAATATGCTAAAATTGATTTCAGAGAGGTAATAGGACCCATGTGAAGTCGGAGTGTGTTGCAGCAACTTTAGCCATAGATCGAGGGGGTACTAAATGCTTATCTCTATTAACAATATAAAAACTAAATCCTTTTCAGAATCATTATTTGTTTTCATATCCCATCTAATATTTTCATTGCACCAAAGATTTTAAACAAAATAATTACATCGTATCATATATGATTATGATCTTTGATTAAGTGGTCTTAAATCTTGACTAGAGGTAATTAAAGCAAAATTTCTATGACAAATAGTTGTATTTTTTTATTTTTTTTTGTAAATATTGTATTCAATATAATGGTCCCCGAAACAGATGAAAATCATAATGGTTGATTGATAAAGTTTGAAGGGCATTTTTTTCTCTCCAGGTCAGTTGACAAGCTAATAATGTCATAACGTTGAAGGCAAATTCTCATTAAATTTCACCAGAAAGCATTTAATTATTAAAATCGCGGTGGAATGAGTGAGATTTCTCCTCCCTTAATTAGAAATCTTAAATTTGAGCTTCTAAAAATGAAAAAATCCATATTAAAAGTGTTGTCTTCAGAAATACATCCTACCATTTGTAAGTTTAAATTTAATCGGATCGTAAAAATGACTTCCACGTGTAACTATTTCTTTATCGCCTTCGCCCCACGTTTGGCGTTCGGATAACCAAGGAGATATGTTGAATCTAGGGGAGTGAAATTAACGGTGACGGCTCAAGATTTAGGGGTCGTGGGTGCTCGTGAGATTCAAATACACATATTGACGTCCAAAGCTTTAAGGTTCCGCCTGAAAAACCAAAGTGGGCCCAACTATCTTCTTGGTTTCCTGGTGCTTTTTTAAAGCTTATACCAATTTTTATACTTTTTTTTATATAATTATACCCAATCCACATCGGATTTAACAGGTGCCAAAGCACTAAAAGATTGCATATAGATCCGCCCCTGGAAATTAACGACACGATTGAATTTGAACGGATAAAAATGAGTTAAGGTAATAAAGTGGCTCGTCTAAATGGTTATTTGAGCTATAAAATGAGTTAGATAAAAATGAGCTAGATGACGAGTTACATAGTCCAAACGATGACCTGCCTAAAAGGTTACTTAAGCCGAAATGAACTGAATAAAAAAAAGTAAATAATGAGTCATACCCCAACCAAATGACTTGCCCAAAAGATTACTTGGGCTAAAACGGAATGAGTCATGATGTGTTAACTATGAGTCATAGCCCAACCAAATGACCTACCCAAAGATTATTCTCGCTGAACCAGGTTGAGTTCAAAAGGGGGCTAAACAATGAGTTATAGTCTAACTCGTTCATTACCAAGTGTAGCTAATATTTTCTACTTGGCATAGTTCTATAATTAAGTTTATTTGCTAATTATCAATATATATATATATATATATATATATATATAAAGATTAAATTTGATAAGAGTTAGAACAGATTAAATTATGATTCATTATTTAGTTCATATTAAATCCCTTAATGTTTAAGCATTCATCTGATCTGTTTAGATTAGTTGTTTTTATTTATTTTTTTAAGAAACAAGAATATTTATGTTACGTGATCGATTTGTCCTCACAAAATTACTTTATTTTTTCTTTGAGTTGGCAATAATTGATTTGAGATTGAGACTATAAAAAAATGATTTACATTATTTAATATTTATTGCAAAGTAGAAAACGTAAATTACAAAATCTTGTTAGGTTGATGTAGTATTGTAGTTGCATTTTGTCAATATACCTATAGCTGCTTAAATTGACTTCATGACTAGTTGATTTTAACAAAAAAAAAATGTCATAATGCTCCATTTATTCACTTTTTAAATTTGATAATGCTCCATTTATATACATTTCTAATTAATGGTATCAAGAAAATAACCGAAAATGATAGAACTTTATCTAAATTAAATTTCTCCCTTCTACAGAGAAGTTAATGCTCCATTTGATATAGTACTACTAAATTAGTATCTTAAGTGGTTATTTATTTTTCCTTCTCTTATTAAAATTAAGTTTATCCTATAATATCTTGTAAAATTGAGATAAGCATCCTGAATTATGGTTAAAGTTGTTACGGCATACTCCAACTTCACGGGGGGTCCTATTACCCTCGTGAACTCAATTTTAGCGTACTTTATCACCCTTTTACGCTGATGTGGCACCTTGCATGAAGTTAAACACACGAGGTGCGTGAAGGACTGTCATGTGCCACATCAGCTAAAAAGGTTGATAAAAATATGCTAAAATTTAGCTCGGGGATGATAGGACCTCCATGAATTGGGGTGTGTCGTAGCAAATTTAGTCATAGTTCAGGGGTACTAGATGGTTATCTTTAAAATTTACATTACTAAGCTCGCAAGGGCATTGTTGAATCATTGGGAGCTGAGTCTTCCATATAGGAGACCTCGGATCGAATTTGTCACACCCTTTTTTTCACTCCCAAAAAGAATTAATTTTTAAGTTTCGAAAGGATTTTATTATTAAAGTGACAAAAGATGAAAATTGTTTAGAAAAAGGATTCATTAGTTTCAAAACTCAGAGTCGCCACTTGGCATAAATCAGGTGTGCCAAGTCACCCGTGGATATCCTTTTTCAAAACGATTTTGACTCTATAAAACTGATCCGCAAACAGAGATTCCGACTAAGAAATTTTGTTGACCGAGGGAAAGGTGTTAGGCACCCCTCGATCCCGTGGTTCGACCACGGTCACTTGGTGGAGTATATCGGCTAATTTGAACACTATGAATGTATAAACTACACCAAACATAAATAAAACGATCAATCAAGCAAATAAATTCAAAAACAATGTCCAGTCCAATTATACAGTCCAAAATAGAAAAAGAATGAGAAAATGTAAATCCTATTCTACCCTATACTAATTTTATACTACGCTCCCATGCTACCCGATGCCTTGGGCCTTCATCAAGGACGTCCTCCAAATACAAAATACTTTGGGGCATTCCCCGGTGAATAAATACAAGTGATCGAGGGGCATTCCCCGATTAAATGAATACATTTCCAAATGCAAGAACTAAAACGAAACCGTTCAACTCAAATTCCATAATCAAACATTCAACAAGAAAACTTATTCCTAAATTTTTGCCTACCCGAACCAACATTTGCCTATTCATTTCAACGTATCATAATTTTATCACATTCCAACAATATTCATGCTCATTACGAATTAAACAAAACAACAATAAACCAAAGCTAATCTAAATTCAACTTTTTTATCAATTTCTCAATTTCATCCCCCAAATCCATTTTTAACCACATTATTAAATCAGTTCGACTATCAAATCACTTTTCAAAATCCAAAACCAACAACACATACCCCAACGAAGATTCAAACATTTAAGCATACCAATCATTCATATCCACAACAACGATTAACATTTTGCTCGAAATATTTAAAACCGCACCACAAAATCACGATATTAACCAACTTTGATATAATAAAAAAGTAGAGTTGAGAGATGGATTTTTGAAGAATCGATTTCGTTGATAATAAAATCAAGAAAGTCCAGACTATAGAATTCCTAATAGGACCTCAACAATGACGAACTCCAACTCCGTATGAAAAAATTTGAGACCCAAAACTGAAGCTCTGTAAATCCAACCGAACCCGAAAACCGACACTGTTCACGTACTGTTCATGGTACTGTTCACAGCACTGTTCACGGCACTGTTCACGATACTGTTTCTCTCTCAATTTTTTTGCTCTCTCGCGCGATTCTCTCTTCTCTCCTTCAGTTTTTTTTGTTCCTCTTGTGAGGAAGCTGATTTGGTGATTGTTGTTATTGTGGAGAAGATAATGATGAAAGAATGAGCCCCCTTTTCCCCTTTTAGAATTTTCCTTTTATATTTTTTATTTGGTTTTTCTTTTTCTTTATTTATTATTCTATGTGGAAGCATATAATTGGTGGCTTGTGGGAATAAGTGTGTGGCATGTGGAAAGATGCGGGTGGCGTGTGAAAAAATGAGTAGGGCGTGTGCTTTTGCATGTATCCAATGAAAAATGGAAAGTGAGGTGTTGAGGTGGCATAGTGAGGTGACAAAGATGCTATGTATTTAATTATTTTCAATTCTTTTTTTTGAGGGAGAAATTATCAATTAAACAAAAGTATGGTAAGTTGAATAAAATAAAATAAAAAATAAAAATAAAAATAAAAACTAAAATAAATAAAATAAAATAAAAAATAATTAAAATATTTTCGAAAAAGGACAAAATTACGTGTCTACATCATGCCTCCTTTGGATGTAAACACATGGTGATTTCATACAAAGCAGTAGACAACGAGACAGAATTTTGTCCTGACCTTTATTTAAAAGCACGGAGCACGAGGAAGGAGGAAAATCAGGTCTTGACTTAGGACATCCTACCTACCCAAGTTATGAGGGAATCGAGTGACAGTTATCTCAAAGGATTGGAAGGAGATGGACTATGCCGAGTTGGAGAGTCGAGTGAGGTCCCATCGAGGTTCCGATCCGCAGCTCTGTTATTACATCAAAAATAAAAATTACAAGTTAAAAACATAAATGAAATTACAAAATCCTATCTACCCAGCTTCTGTTGGACTCTTGACTTGAGTTTCATCACCCTATTCTTCAGGCGGGCTCCTGACTAGCAATTTAATTTCATTCAACTTGTTGATTGGTTTTCCATTGCTTCACTTCATTGCTCGACTTTCATTTATTTGCCTTGCTCTTCAGGCGGGCTTCTGACTTGCTATTTTTGTCTTTCAATTTCATCACTCTGTTCATCAGGTGGGTTCCTGACTTGCAATTTCTTTAATTTCCCATTTCATCACCCTATTCTTCAGGCGGGTTCCTGAAATCAAAATAAAACTAGAACAAAAATTATCCAAAACAAAAATTAAGATAAAGAAAGATTTCATTTTTTTTAAGTAAAGTCCCATTCTTTAGGAGGGTCCTGGACAGAAAGTAAAATCCCATTTTTCAGGAGGATCCTGAACAGAAAGCAAAGTGCCATTTTTCAAGAGGATCCAAAACATAAAGTAAAATCTCATTTTTCAGGAGGGTCCTGAACAGAAAGTAAAGTCTCATTTTTCAGGAGGGTACTGAACAGAAAGTAAAGTCCCATTTTCCAGGAGGGTCCTGAATAGAAAATAAAATCTCATTTTTCAGGAGGGTCCTGAACAGAAAATAAAGTTCCATTTTTCAGAAGGGTCCCGAACATAAAGTAAAATCTCATTTTCCAGGAGGGTCCTGAACATAAAGTAAAGTCTCATTTTCAGGAGGGTCCTGAACAGAAAGTAAAGTCTCATTTTTCAAGAGGGTCCTGAACATAAAGTAAAATCTCATTTTCCAGGAGGGTCCTGAACAGAAAGTAAAATCCCATTCTTCAGGAGGGTCTTGAACATAAAGTAAAATCCCATTCTTCAGGAAGGTCCTGAACAGAAAGTAAAGTCCCATTTTTTAGGAGGGTCCTGAACATAAAGTAAAGTCTTATTTTTCAGGAAGATCCTGAACAGAAAGTAAAATCCCATTTTTCAGGAGGGTCATGAACAGAAAGTAAAATCCCATTTTCAAGAGGGTCCTGAACATGAAGTAAAATTCCATTTTTCAGGAGGGTCCTGAACAGAAAGTAAAATCTCATTTTTCAGGAGGGTCCTGAACAGAAAGTAAAATCTCATTCTTTAGGAGGGTCCTGAACAGAAAGTAAAGTCCTATTTTTCAGGAGGGTCCTGTACATAAAGTAAAATCCCATTTTTCAGGAGGGTCCTGAACATAAGGTAAAGTCCCATTTTTCAGGAGGGTCCTGAAGAGAAAGTAAAGTCACATTTTTCAGGAGGGTCCTGAACATAAAGTAAAGTCCCATTTTTCAGGAGAGTCCTGAACAGAAAGTAAAATCCCAGATATGCCTTCCCAATGGTAGCTAAACTTGCCAAACAGAAATTTGCCCCTGTTTCATCAAAGATAATTTTGTCAGTTTAAAACTTAGTGGTGGTTTGCAGCACTTTGGCTTTCCAAACATCTGCTGCAACACTTGTTTCTTTAATCTTTGTTTCAGATTGTTGACATTTGCCCTATATTGTCCCGTCATTGACCTGGATCTAGATTGAGGGAAATGAGTTCTGACTCAAACAATGAATTTCTATTTTACCATGCCTCTGAGATGCACCCTTTTCAAATCTGAATACTCTCATGAATACAGTAGCCTGTCGATTGATAAACTTTCTTTGCTTTGTGTTGAATTACGATCGTATTTCTTTCATGTGTTGGTCCTAGTCTTTTCCTCATACAATTGGAAAGACTGGTAGCAAGTTTTGAAATCCTTTCTCGTTTGACTTGACACAGACTTAACTTAAAGTGTAAAGAAATGACGGTGACTGTTATTTTGATAAATGACATAAAAAGAAAAACATATGAACATGTAAATGAAAGAAAAGGGCAATGTCCCTTATTCGAAAAAAAAACTTATCTGAATACGACAACCAACTCCAATGACCATGACATGCATTTTGGATTAAGCTGCCTGATCTTCCTATCCAAACTTCCCATTTGTTGTTGAGTTCGTGCCTTTGCCGCTGAGTTGCTTTTTCAAATCCATTGGACTCATATATCTTATTCAATTGACGACATCTTAACAGACTTTTGCCAACAAATCTCTTTCCTTTTCACTTTTCTCTCGAACTCGTCATCGCCTCACGGTGCCAATAAGGGTTTTCACCTATAAGAATCTCTCATTTTTATTTCTCTCAGCTCCCCATTTCCTAATGGTGCCCATGAGGGTTTTCACAAGTAAAACTCTCTCATTTTTGTTTCTCTCGACTCACCATTGTCTTATGGTGCCCGCGAGGGTTTTCACCAATAAGACTCTCTCATTTTTATTTCTTTTCTGATTCCTTATGCTGAGGAAGACAAGTAGTTCTCCAAAATGGGTCATCATATCCATTGCATGCTTAGACTTAACATTCTCAAAGATTGATCTGAAGTTCTTTCTTTGGTTGTTACTTGGCTTTTGGATAGGGTTAGAAAGGATGACATGAGGCCAAACGACACTTGATGTGGGGTAGGACTTACAACTTTTGGAATCAACTCAAACTACAAGAATTAACTCTTGCCCCAGTTTTGTTGACTAAGTGACTCTAAAATCTTTATTTGGTTGGACCGAGCCCTGAGTAGGGCAGCCTACGTATCTCACTCTCGAGAGAGGAGAATCAGGTCGCACATAGTTCCATGCCTGTACTTTGTTTTGATTTGATTTTTCTCTTCTTCTTTTTTTCTCTTTTATTTTCTTTTATTTTCATACTTACTTTTTTTTATTCTTCTTTTCTTGACACTTTATTTTTTTACTCCGTTTTGATTCCAAAAGAGGGATATGAAAGAAAAATAGAACTAAACTCAAATGGGATAAATAAAGGATGACACAATGTTTGGATAGCAGAATGAAATGCCTTCATCATGTCAATCTTAAAAATGTAAGTACTAAACATGCAACAGAACCAATAAAGGATAAAATATCATACATAATATCTTTTGATCGCATCAGTATTGATAACCATTTCTGTTATTTTGCCTTCAATAACTGTCAAATATAAGGCTTCATTGTGCAATACTTTCTTCACAATAAAGGGACCTTGCCAATTTGGGGAGAACTTGCCTTTCACTTCAACCTGGTGAGGAAGGATACACTTCAATACCAACTGACCAACTTCAAAATGCCTGGGTCGTACCTTTTTGTTATAAACTCGAGCCATTCTCTTCTGATACAATTGACCATGACATACCGACGTTAGCCTTTTTTCCTCAATCAAACTCAGTTGGTCCAATCGGGTTTTGACCCACTCGTCATCATCAATCTCTGCTTTCATAATGACTCGAAGAGAGGAAATTTCAATTTTTGTCGGAATGACTGCTTCTGTCCCATACCCTAATAACTATGGAGTTGCCCATGTTGAAGTGCGAACAGTAGTGCGATAACCTAGCAATGTGAATGGCAACTTCTCATGCTGTTGTCTTGACCCTTGTACCATTTTTCACAATATCTTCTTGATATTCTTATTGGCGGCTTCCACAGCGCCATTTGACTTTGGACGATATGGAGTGGAATTTCAATGTGTGATCTTAAACTGTTGACACACTTCTTGCATCAAATGACTATTAAGATTGGCAGCATTTTCTGTAATGGTCATCTTTAGAATTCCAAACCTATAAATGATGTTGGCATGAATAAAATCTATCACCGCTTTCTTTGTTACCGACTTAAAAGTTAATGCTTCTACCCACTTTGTGAAGTAATCAATGGACACCAGAATGAATCTATGCCCATTTGATGCTTTTGGCTCAATCGGTCCAATCACGTCTATTTCCCAGGCTACGAAAGGCCATGGGGCAGCCATTACGTGTAAATCAGCAGGAGGAGAATGTATCAGATCACCGTGTACCTGACATTGATGACATTTCCAAACAAAGTGAATAGAATCCCACTCCATAGTAAGCCAATAATAACCTGCTTGAAGTATCCTCTTTGACAAGACATAACCGTTCATATGCGGACCACATACTCCGGAGTGTATTTCAACCATGATCGCTGAGGCTTCTTTTGCATCCACACACCTCAAAAGTCCCAGGTCTGGGATTCTCTTGTATAAGATTCCCCCACTTAAGAAAAAATCCACTAGACAAATGCCGAATAGTCCTTTTTTGATCACTGGTGGTATGTGATAGGTATTCTCCCAACTGGATGTATCGCTTGATATCAAAGAACAAAGGTCCACCATCGAGTTCTTCTTCAACTGCATTACAGTAAGCATGTTGATCACGACTCTATATATGAATTGGATCAATGTAGGCCTTGTCAGGATGTTGGATCATTGAAGCCAAAGTGGCTAAGGCATCAGCAATATCATCGCGAATTCTTGGAATATACCTAAAGTTTACAGACATAAATCGTTGACATAGATCTTTCAAGAATTGTTGATACGGTATTAGCTTTAAATCTCGTGTCTCACAATCACCTTGAATCTGATGGACAAGCAAATCTGAATCCCCCAAAATTAATAGTTCCTGGATTCTCATATCAACAGCTAGCCTCAAACCCAGAATGCAAGCTTTATATTCTTCCATATTATTGGTACAATAAAATCGAAGTTGCGCTGTTATCGGAAAATATTGCCCCACCTTAGAGATAAGAACTGCACCTATTCCGACTTCCTTCATGCTGGCGGCTCTATCAAAGAATAGCTTCCACCTGGATCAACATCTATAATGACTTCATCGACACACAATACCTCTTCATCAGGAAAATATGTCTTTAATGGCTCATATTCTTCATCAATGGGATTCTCAGCAAGATGATCTGCTAAGGCTTGGGCTTTCATGGCAGTTCGAGTCACATATACAATGTCGAACTCGGTAAACAATATTTTCCACTTTTGTAATCGACTCGTTAGCATAGTCTTCTGAAAGATATACTTCAAAGAATCTATGCGGGAGATGAGATAAGTAGTGTAGGATGAAAGATAGTACTTCAACTTTTATGCTACCCAAGTTAGGGCACAACACGTCCTTTCAAGAAGAATGTACCTAGCCTTATATGTTGTGAACTTCTTACTAAGATAATAAATAGCCTGCTCTTTTTTCCCGTGACATCATGTTGACCTAGGGGACAATCAAAAGAATTGTCCATGACCGATAAATATAAGATCAAAGGCCTACCAGGCTTCGGTGGTGCCAGCACGAGTGGATTTGACAGATATCTTTTGATTTTGTCGAATACTTACTGACATTCTTCAGTCCACTCTACCACAACACTCTTTTTTAGCAACTTGAAAATGGGCTCACACGTGGTTGTGAGTTGACCAATAAACCTACTAATGTAGTTCAGTCTACCAAAAAGACTCATCACCTCCGTTCTGTTCTTGGGCGGTGGCAGATCCTGAATGGCTTTGATCTTCGAAGGATCCAATTCGATACCCTGACGACTGACTACAAACCCCAACAACTTTCCAGACGAAACTCCAAATACATATTTTGTCGGGTTGAGTTTGAGATTATACCTGCGGAGCCTTTCGAAGAACTTTCTTAGATCTTTAACATGGTTAGCTTGATTCTTTGATTTAATAATCACATCATCTACATATCTCTTTATGCATCATGTTATGAAACATAGTAGTCATGGCTCTTATAATGGCATTACTCAATAACAATAAGTTCCCCATGGTGTGATAAAAGACGTCTTCTCTACATCTTCATCATCCATCATCCATAATGATTTGGTGGAAGACGGAATAGAAATCCACAAAAGAGAATACCTTATGTTTAGCAAAATTGTCCAGCAAAATATCGATGTTGGGCAGCGGTAAATCATCCTTCGAACTTGCTCTATTCAAATTACGGTAATCAACACATACTCAAATTTTGCCGTCCTTCTTTGGGATAGGAACAATATTGGATAACCACGTAGGATAACGAGCCACTCGAATGACTTTGGCTTCACGTTGTTTCATGATTTCCTCTTTGATTTTGATACTTACATCAGTTTTAAACTTCCTAAACTTCTGTTTCACAGGGAGGAAGACAGGATCAGTTGGCAATTTATGAGCCACTAATTTAGTGCTTAAACCAAGCATATCATCATAAGACCATGCAAAAACATCCTTATAATCAATTAACGCTTGAAACATTCCATCTTTTAGATGTGGCAAAGCATGTACACTGATTTTAGTTTCCTTAACATCTTCTTGATTCCCTAGATTAATTGGCTCAGTTTTATTCAAATTAGGATTTGGCTTGTCTTCAAACTGTTCCAACTCTTTGCTTATTTCTTCTAGTGCATGTTTTTCATCATATTTCCCCTCTTGCTTTATTTTATCTTGATTAGTTTGGATTTTAAGATCGGGATAAAAATTTCGCATGTATGTCATGTCATTAGAGTCAACATAAAAAGAACTGTATAAAGAAAAGACAAAACAAGATAAATTAGACACAAAATAAAAGGGATATTGTATTTATTAAAAGGGAAATATAGGAGGGTTTAAACACAAACAACAAAATATAAACAAGCTAAATTCTGAGTTACAACCCTGGAATAACTCGAAAAACTAAAAGAAAAACAAAATGAACTACCAAAACTCCCTCCTGATGTAGAGAGAAGTGACTTCCCAATTGTTGAGATGGATAGCTGGCCTATGAACTGCACATCTGCCTTACTGGTACCTTCTCCTGAGTAAACCATGTCAACTTCAATCAATAGGTTATGGAAGTCATCAACGAATTCAGCTTCAAATTCTACAGGTGCCACGAAATTGCTCTTGATGAATGACTTACTGAGTAGAGACACTGGGTGAGGGAGTGACCATATTTATTTATTTATTTCCTTGGGTTTCTTCAGATCTTCATCCGTAGGTTCGAAACCCAGACCAAAAGTGCCCATGTTCTCCCTCGAATATATAGGACGAACTATACCGTGAAGAAACACTCCCAAACCCCTTTCTAGCTCGAACCCATATTTTAATAGTTCATTTATCATCATGACAGAAGCGGGAGACAATTGTGGCCCTGGAATAACCTGTCTTTCAATGATATAATTCACCGACACTATATTAAAAGTTTGATAGACAAATGTCTCCTATACATTGTTTTCTTCAATATGGGATAAGGGAGAATCCTCGTACGATGACAAATCCCCTTCACCATGAATAACCACTTCTTGCCTGTCATGCTCAAACTTGATCATTTGGTGTAATATAGATGCAACCGTCTTAGCCTTATGAATCCACGGTCTTTCCAACAATAGATTGTAAGAGGAGTCGATATTCAATACTGAAAACTCTATGGCAAACTCAACAAGTCCTATAATCAACATTAGTTCTATTTCACCAGTGGAGTTTGATTTTGCACCGTCGAAAGCCCTGACACATACATTATTTATCCTGATCCTCTCAACACCAATATTCAACTTTTGCAAGGTGGAAATAAGGCAAATATTTGCACCGAAACCTCCGTCAATCATGACATAAGTGACGTAGAAATCTTCATACTTCATGGTAATATAAAGACCCCGATTATGCCATGTACCTTCAACAGGCAATTCATCATCAGAAAAGCTGATCCGATTGACCTCAAAGATTTTTCCAACCATTACCTCAAGCTGATTTACCGTAATATCCCTAGGAACGTATGCTTTGTTTAATACCTTCAGTATAATGTAAAGATGTTCCTTGGAATGCAGCAACAAAGATAAGAGGGAAATTTGAGCAGGGGTTTTCTTAAATTGATCTATTATTGAATACTCTGGCAACTTCATCTTTTTCAAAGATTCTTGGACTTCCTAAAACCTTCAGGCACGAAGCATCTTCGTGACCGAGTCAAACTCCCTACCTCATCTACATCTTCCACTACTTTTTTTTCCTAATAAGTCATCACAGTTCGCTTATAGTTCCAGGAAACCTTTTTCATATCAACTATCGGAGGTTGGATCACTGGTTTGATGATAATAGGCATTGCAAATGTCCCTTTCACCATCAAGATAGGCTTACCCGGAGCTCCTACCACCGTCAACTTAGGTTTATCCTGACTTAATCCGACATCTTTTTTGGCGCCTTGTACTGTGATCACGGGTTTTTTTGCGCTTTCTTGGACTTTATCTTCTCCTATTTTTTTCTGGATCAATGATATTACTTTCAATGAGTCTGACACGTTCACTGACTTATCCTTATTGGTCTGTATTCTGACAATAGGCTTATAACACCTTGACGACTCTTTCCCATCATATATCAATTCTAACATATTAGTTTTAGCATGGGTTGGAAAAGGATTCTGGTTAATGTTTGGAACCTCTGGGGCCTGGACCAAAATCTTATTTGCATCAATTAAATCTTGGATGGCTCACTTTAAATACCAGCATTTCTCGATATCGTGGCCTGACATGTCAGAATAATATGCACACCTTAAAGAATAATTGAGATTTCTGGGAGGTGGATTTGAAAGCCTTCCTTGAATCGGGCTTAAGACCTTCATCTTTATAAACCTATCAAACAAGTTAGCATATGTCTCTCTAAGAGGCGTGAACTGATTTTTGACTGCCTTCTTTTTCTTGTACTCGGGCCTGGGTTGGAAATCGGTTCTAAAGGGATTTTGGTAATTTGGTGTAGCTGATGGACGATTTTGTAGAGTTTGCACACGCCATTGCAGGTAAAAGGGGGTTTGGGCATATGGCTGTGCACTATATACTGGGTAAGGAGGGGGTGGAATGGCATATAATAGGTTTTATGGAGAGTAGTAATGGTGGGGAGAAATATATGGAGATTAGACATAGGCTTGGGCTTGGGATTGGGGATAGGGGTGAGGCGGTCTTTTTGGATAGGAATGGGGACCAGCAACAATGGTCGCAATGTCTTCTTTCTTCTTTTTACCTCGAACGCGCCAGATTCACCTTGAATCGCTTGTGTGGTGGCTTTCAATGAAGTAAAACTCACTATTCGACCGATCTTGATTCCTTCCTCTATCATCTCTCCCATTGTGAGGACTTCAATAAAAGACTTTCCCATTTCTAGAAGTAAATATTGAAAATAGGTCTCATCATGTGCCTGAATAAAGATCTCTACCAGCTTACTCTTCTTCATTGGAGGCTTTACCCTGGCGGCCTGTTCACGTCACCTTATCGCGTATTCCCTAAAGCCTTCAGTGTTTTTCTTCTTTATGTTGACTAAGGATTTTTCATCAGGAATCAGGTCGACGTTATACTGAAAATGTTGCATAAACTCATAAGCTAAGTCATCCCAGCTGTTCCACTTATCGATATCTTGATCGACAAACTATTCTGCAGCCAGATCGGAAAGACTCTCGCCAAAGAAAGCCATAATCAACTCTTTCCTTCCCCCTGCAGCCATCAACTGGTTGCAATAACGTCTCAAGTGCACCACGGGATCACCGTGCCCAGCATACTTCTCAAATTTGGGCATTTTAAAATCGAAGGAAAGGTTAACGTCTAGGAACATGCAAAGATCTTTATAGGAAATACTCTTATAACCTCTGATTCCTTGCAAATTCCTCATGGCCTGCTCCAAAATTTTCAATTAACGCGCCACGACTTTTTGTTCTTCTGCTGTGACAGGCTTTTTCATATCAAACGAAAAACAGGTAGATGAGTGTACCCATACGGTTCATTAATCCTCAAAGTAGGCTCTGTGGCATAATATTGATTGTCTGAAACCTTCAATATTGGCTCACTAGCAGACCGAGGAAGTACCATTGTCGGACGCACAACATAGGTGGGAGCTTCAGGTGGTGGCAGAGCCACGAAAATAGGCACTGCCGGTGGCGCCGGATGAGCAGCAGGCCTTGGTTGGGGAACTTCTAAGGGCACATTAGAAGTGCCAGGATAATACTGTCATGGAGTGAATCCTAACGAGTGTTCCGGTGACTCCATGGGAGTAGAGAATTGAGCTTGAAAAAATTGTGGGCAATTAGAGATATTCCCAAGATCTTTAGGGAGCGGGGGAGGAGGCATGCCACTAGACCATGCTCAGTGCAGTTCTATTAATTGTTTCCTGAGTCTTAGAACCTCATCATTGCGTTCTGAACTTTTCTCCCAGGGATCCTGATCTAGTTCAAGAGCGAATTTTCAATCTCCCTGCTAGTCATGGCAAACTTTGCTTTTGATCTAGTGAAGTACGGGTGACTAGTCAGAGTGCTGCAAACCAACCACCGTTATCTGAAAGAAGATGCTCATCAAAGACAACACCCGTTAGGATTATGTCACATAACAAGCATGGGAATCACATTGATAAAATTGTCCTAGATTCATGTTCATTTCTACTAGCCTTTGAGGGTAGCGAGGTCATTTTAACATCATCTCGATTTCATCAACACTCATTTGCTTCTTTCCTCCAACCATACCTCTTTTCTTTCACCCTCATTTCTCTCTTTTTTGTATCAGTTATTTCCCTTTCTTATCTCATCATCCTTTCTTTCTTTTCTTTTCTCGCTATCTACCTTCGTTTTATCATTCTTTATGGCTTTTGCTTTTCTTTAAAAGAGGAAAAATAATGAAAAACAATGAAACAAAATGATTAGATCGAACCCAAAAGTAGGTTGCCTACGTATCATGTTTTACATAAATCAGACCTTGCGTAGTTCGGGCCATTCATGCGTAACTGCCTTAAAATTACTGATTTTTGAAGGTTTTTGATTTATTTTTTTATTTAAGCGAAAAACAAACAAAAGAAAGAATGACGCAACATCACAACATTTTGATAAAGAAACAACTAAACATACTTCAAATTTAAGACCACTTTAAAACTAAACAACAAATACTAAACAACACTCTAGACCAACAATTTGACATACATAATCCTCCTAATAGAGACTCCAAAAGCAAACTTAACGCCGCTATGACAAAGACACCACCTTGCAATAGTAGAAAATAAGAGACTCAAACTAAATAAAAGATAAGAAATGCTCCTTCAAAATGGTGCTCTGTGTGATGACCCTGGCTGAGATGGACCTGTCTGTGAAGTTCTCTTTCTCCCATTCAAATTTCATAGCATATCCTGCAAAGACACCCCAATATTTGGGAAGAAGCTTCTGGCATGTATTCCCACCTCATGGGGAGTACACCTGAAAAAATTGTTCTCACACCTTTCTACAGTCTTGAGCAAATTTGATAATCGAACCCTCAGTGTCTCCACTTTGGCCTCCGCGCTTTCATTCTGACTGTCATCAATAATGCATTCTTCTCGTATTCTTCCTCTAAGTTGCACTGGTAATGGCTTGCTAACACCCTGAGGTATAGATTGAAGCCAGATCTCATATCTCGAACTGTACCCTGGGTTATTCGACCCTTCTTCAAAAGTATCTATACCCATCTTTGTTGCGTGATTCCAGAGTTGCTCATATTTGCTCTCCCCTAAGGCTTGGTTCTTAAAGTACTCAACATCTTTCAGCAGATCCACCACGGGTAGGACGTCTTGCGATCTACCCAGCTGACGCATTACCCTAGAAGGAGTATATGGTCAAGTACAATTAAGTCCTATCATAACCAAAAGGAGTTGCATCTGACACCCAGATAAGATTATTTTTAGACGAAGCCATAGACAACTCTATAGAATGTTATCCTCAGTTCTTGACTCAAGAAATTCAATCCAAGCATCGATTCCCATGGGTAGCGAGAATTTGGCAAAGCACATTTTTTGTCCCATGGCTTTCACTCGATTGGACATACAACGGTCAATCACATCTGGTCTAATTAGAGAAGGTGTATGCAAATGCTCCATCAACCATAGTTGCAACATCAGGTTACTTCCCTCAAAAAACCCCATCCCTCCCTTCACTTCGGTTAAAGCCTTATATATTTCTGTTAAGATCATAGGTATGATGGTAACCTTGTCCCCTTGTTCCTCATGAGATAAGGCCATCACTACAGATTGGTAATGTGTATTGATGCGTCTTTCTTCTAGTGGAAACACTAAAGTACCTAATAAAGCAGGGGTGAAGACTTCAAGACGCTTTCTCTCCCACCTCTCCTTAGTCATATGAAATTCATCCCAAAAGCAATCAAAACCTTTCGAGGGCCCAAATCTAGCGAACAAAAAATCTAAGGAAATCCACGAATCTTTCAAACAACCCAAATACGTATCTTTACTTTTTAACCTACAACACTGCAAAAACCTCGTGCCAGTATGATTTCAAGATCTAATCATACCTTTATCGATATAGGGCATGTAGACACCTAATTTTGTCCCTCCCAATGTCGTTTTCACCCATTCTTATTTTATCCTACCGTGTACCCTCACCCATGTTATTATACCCTCACAAAATACAAAAAAAATAAAAAATAAAATAACAAAATCCCTAACAAAACCTATCCTAACTAATTCTATCTTATCCTAACAACCTACCCAATCAAAATAAACCACATCACACCCCACCCCTACCCCTACCCCTACCCCCCACCTCACCCTCCATACCCTACCCTACATGACCCCACCCTCACCACATATACATACCCACACAATCACGGAACAGGAAAAAAAGGTCTCTATTTTTTTCAATTCATAAACATACATATATACTCTCACAGAGGGGAATTTTCCATTTTGAGAGAGAGACGATACTTCACTTTTCTTCTTCATCCTCATGACACACACGATACACAGACAACAAAAAAAAGGAGGATCAGTAACAAAAAAGGACAGAGACCATTTTTTTTTTTCACAAAAAAACTTCACCTTCTTCACTCACCCTCACCGGAAACCAACATACAGTAACAACAGCTAAGAACAACGACAATCGACGTCGAACAACGCTAAAACCATCAGACATCGAAAAATTCGATGCTTTTTCACCTCTCTCCTTGTTGATCTTCTTCACTCATTCTCACAGCACACAAATCTCACATATACTTACACACTGGAAGAGAGCAACGAAGAGAGATTTGAGGTCGAGTGGGTCATAGTTTTATCGCCGTTCAGCTAGAGGTAAGTTTTTTTCGATGACCGAAGCTCTAGTTATCGAAAGCCGTGACGTTGCTTCGATTCCGTCACTACCCATTTAAGCTTAAGTTAAAATTTTCCAGTGACCGAAGCTCTGTTTATCGAAAGCCGCGACATTGCTCTGATTCCGTCCCTCCGCTTTGGTTGAACTGTCGCCAGAAAACTGGTCAGAACCCCCTTCCTCCTTGTCGTCGTAAAACCGTCACTAAACATCGAGAAACAGTGAGGATCATTGGAATTTTAGTCTGTATCTTTCTGTCTCGTCTGAGCTCATCAGAGCTCAAGCTACGTCGGTTAGATCTTCTGTCGTATTGATCGGGGTTTTGGGTTCATCTATTCTCACGCCGTTCGGGTAGTACATTCTTGATACCGAGTGGATTTTACTATTGTAGAGGTTTTCGTTCGGGGATTCCTGTCCCAGGTTTTCTTTATTATCCTACAAGAAATGTTCTATCGAAAGGTCCAATTCTACTCTTTTCCTCTTCTATTTTATTGTTTTACTATGCTTTGGTGTTAGGATTAAGCTTCGGGTGTTGTTTGATACTTATTGTTGATGATTGCATGTTGTCTTGATTGGTGATAGGTTGTTATTTGGATATTGACTTGCTGTTTAATTTTGTTGAAAAGTGAGTGTTGGGTCATTGAAATAGAAATGGTGAATTGTGAAAATTTAGTATAAAAATAAAAATTGGGGCGGAATTGAGAATTTGATAAAATGGTGAATTTGGATTGATTAAAGACTTGTGGTTTAAGTTGGTTTAAATATAAATATGCTTGAAATGCAGTAGTACCATGATAAGGCCGGCAAAAGCGTAGGCAAACGTAGGCCGGGTAAGCAAATTTAGAAATAACAATTTGTTGGAGTGTTTTGAATATGTGCTTGAATGATACTTTCTACTATATTGCACGAAATTTTTTGTACGCATTTGACCGGGGAATGCCCCGAAGGATTTGTATTGATTTATCCGAGGAATGCCCCAAAGTACCTTGTACTTGGAAGATGTTCTTGGTGAAGGCCCGAGGCGTCGGGTGAGGTGGTAGAGCGTAGACTAGAGTAGACTAGATTTATATTTCCGCATTATTTATTTTTGGACTATATAATTGGATTGGATTTTACATTTCGAATTGTTTTGTTTTTGTTTGATTATTTTGTGTGCTTTTGTGTGGTTTATACATTTCGTAATGCCAAAATAGTTGATACACTCTACCCAAGCGACCGTGGTTGAACCACGGGATCGAGGAGTGCCTAACACCTTCCCCTCGGTCAACAGAATTCCTTAACCGGAATATCAACAGAATTCCTTAGCCGGAATATCTGTTCGCAAACCAGTTTAAGAGTCAAATGGTTTCGAAAAGGATTTTTCAAAGGTGACTTGGCACACCGGATTATGTCAAGTGGCGACTCTGAATAAATAATCCTTTTCCGAAATAAATTTTCATTTCTTGTCACTTAAATAATAAAACCCTTTCGGACTTAAAATATACATTTTTTGGAGTACGTTAAAAAAGGGGTGTGACAGCTTCTGGCGACTCTACTGGGGAACCTATGACAAGTTTGCAGAATTCGAGCTATTTTTGGAGTCGTATCGGCTTTGTTTGGTATTACGGGTGTATAAACTTGTTTGTGATTTTGTTTGGGTTATTGTTTGCACTTTTGTGTGTTTTTCGTGCTCTTTGTTTATATTATTTATCTTATGTTTTACCGCTTTATATCTAGCATCATGAGTCCACCCCCCGGCCTTCTTTCTGCAATAAGTCCGTAGTACACGTGTTGTACACAACCTCTAGTTGAGTCACCCTTATTTTAGGGGGGAGCAGTCGGTGTTATAGAGTAGGTGGAAAGCAAAGCAGCCACTATCGACCATATGCTTCCCCGAACAGCCTTGTTAGTAAACCACAATGTAGGTCAGCCTTTAGGTCATGCTTATGTGCATCACACGGAGACGTAGCAGGACCCACATGACCCTTTGTAGGAGACTCACCTCTAAAGCATCCCTACGTGCTAACTGCTGCATTTGTTAAGGGTAACATGGTCATTTACAGACTGATTTTTCAAAAAAAAAAAATTTCGGAGTAAGGTGCGTAGGCAAAAACGAAAAAGAAAAAATAAAAAAAAAAGTGAGTCAAAAAGGATGAAAGAAAAGGCGGGAAATGTCGTAGTTTATTTTAGAATTCTTTATGGCTTTTGTTCTTCACGATCCAAAAAAAAAAGATTTTTTTTACGTTTTACAAAGTACCGTAAATTCAAAAAAAAAAACACAAAAGAAAAAAAAAGAGTTTTGTTTGCTTTTTCTACTTAATTGTCAAAAACAAAAATACCAAAAAGATTTTCCTTCATAATTGGGGGTGTCAGTTTCTAGTTGAAAATTCTAAAAGTTTTATTCATTTGTTTTGGTAGTATCACTTAAGTTATGGTCAATTTATTAGTTAATCGTTAATTGTCCAATCTGGATGAACTACGCATACCTGATTCCCTTCTCTCAGGCCGGGATACGTAGGCAACCCTCGGTGGATCCGGTAATCTTTGTGTTGGCCATTGTCTTAGTATTAGCCTAGGTATCTCGCCCCGTAATCTAAAGTTATTTGCCAAGTAGACTGATTTCGCCCAGTACTTCTGTTCGGCAAATTGGAGTCATGGATATGGTCTGTCCCATCGACATATGTTTGCGTCAAAAATTTCAAGGGTTGGAAATCTTCTACTCTTGTCGAATTTTGAGATAACGTCTCGTGTGTTATTATAGGATGGATTTGTCCACCAAGTCTAGAGTTCTGATGGTTGTCAAGCTGCCCAAAAAGTTAATCAAATGGTGGGAAATGTTTAACTATGTTGATCAACAGAAACTAATTAAAATATTAGTTGATCTTACGAAACTTCTGCATGTTACCCCTCGTCCAGATTTAATAGAGGCTTTGTTGACCTTTTGGGATCCAAGTAGTTTGGTGTTCAGGTTTGGAGAACCTGAAATGACTTCTACTTTGGCAGAAATATCCGGTTTGTTGCATTTGTCCTATATCGAGAAGGATATGATCCGAGCACGAAATCATACTGGCGTGATATTTTTGCAGTCTTGTGGTTTAAAAAGTAAAGGTATCCGTTTGGGTTGTTTAAGTGATTCGTGGGTTTCCTTAGATTTTTTGTTCGCTAGATTCGGGCCCTCGGAAGGTTTTGATTGCTTTTAGGATGAATTTCATGTGACTAAGGAGAAGTGGGAGAGAAAGCGTCTTGAAGTCTTCACCCTCGCTTTGTTAGGTACTTTAGTGTTTCCACTAGAAGAAAGACGTATTAATATCCGTTTGCAATCTGTGGTGATGGCCCTATTTTATAAGGATCAAAACGACAAGGGCACTAATCAAAAGGGCAGGTTCACTCTCATACCCATGATCTTAACAGAAATATATAAGGCTTTAACCGAAGTAAAGGGAGGAAGGAGATTTTTTGAGGGCAGTGACCTGATATTGCAGTTATGGATGATGGAGCATTTGCATGCGCCTTATTTAGTTAGACCAGACGTGTTAGATCGTTGTATTCCCAATCGAGTGAAAGCCATGGACTCCAGGTTGCATTTGGATAAATTCTCGCTACCCGTGGGAGTCGAGGCTTGGATTGAATTTCTTGAATCAAGGACCAGGGACAACATTTTGTGGACTTATCTGTGGCTTCGACCGAAGATAATATTGTTGGGTTTTCAGATGCAGCTCCCTTTAGTTATGTTAGGGCTCAATTGCACTAGACCATACAGTCCTTCTAGGGTAATGCGCCAGTTGGGTAGGCTGCAGGACATGCCACTAGCAGTGGATCTTCTGAAGGATATTGAGTACTTCAAGAACCAAGCCTTAGGTGAGAGCAAGTACGAGCAGTTTTGGAAGCATGCAACAAAGCTAGGTGTGGACACACTTAAAGAAGGTTTGGATAATCCGGGGTACACTCAGGGATATGGGGTCTGGCTTCAATCTATCCCTCGGGGTATCAGTCAACCCTTACCAGCACAGCTTAGAGGGAGAATACAGGAGAAATGTATGGTAGATGATCATCAGGATGAAAGTGTAGGGTCCAAAGTCGAAACACTGAGATTCAATTAGCAGATTTGCTCAAGACGGTAGAAAGGTGTCAGAATAATCTTTCCAAGTGCACTCCTCATGAAGTAGGAATATGGGCCCGAAGCTTACTCCTCGGTATGAGGGTGTCTTTACAGTATATGCTATAAAGTTTAAATGAGAGAAAGAGAACTTCAGAGGAAGGTCCATATCAGCTAGGGTCATCACGCAGAGCACCAGCCTGAAAGAGCATTTCTTATCTTTATTTAGTTTGAGTATTTTATGTGTCTGTCATTGTAGGGTGGTGTCTGCTTTAAGTCGAAGTCAAGTTGTTTTGGTAATAGGGTCTTTGTTAGTAATTTCACATATGTCGTCTTAGGGGTCTAGAATATTGTTCGTATTTGTTGTTTAGTTTTGAAGTGGTCCTAAATTCTTTGTATATTTTTGTTGTTTCTTTCGTCAAAATGTTATAATGTCACGTCTTTCCTTTGTTTGTTTATTTTCGTTTTCGAAAAAAAAAAAGTGGGTAATGTTTATGCACGTGCTGCCCGAACTACGCAAGATCTGATTCATGTACAACATGATACGTAGGCAACCTACTTTTGGGTTTGATCTAATCATTTTGTTTTGTTGTTTTTCATTATATTTTCTCTTCTAAAGAAAAACAAAAGCCATAAAGAATGATATAATAAAGGTAGACAGTGAGAGAAAAGAAAAGAACAGAGATGGATACGAAAAATAATAATAATAATAATAATATGTGGAAAAAATAAGTGTAGACTAAATCAGGATGATGTTAAAATGACCTCGCTACCCTCAAAAACTGGTAGAAATGAACATGAATTTAGGACAATTTTACCAATGTGATTCCCATGTTTGTTGTGTGCCCTAATCCTAACGGATGTTGTTTTTGATGAGCATATTCTTTCAGATAATAGTGGTTGGTTTGCAGCACTCTGGCTAGTTACCCATACTTCACTAGATCCAAAGTAAAGCTCGTCATGGCTAGCAGGGAGATTGAAAATTCGCTCATTAACCCGGATCAAGATCACAGGGAAGAGAGTTCTAAACACAATGATGAGATAGTAAGGCTCAGGCGACAATTGATAGATTTAAATCGGGCATGGGCCAGTGGAATGCCTCCTCCTCCGCTTCCTGAAAGGTCTTGGGAATATCTCTAACTGCCCACCGCTCTCTCAGGCACAATTCTCTGCTCCTACTGAGTCACCTGAGCACGCACCAGGATTCACTCCGCGCCATTATTATCCTGGCAGTTCTGGTGTGCCCTTGGCAGCTCCCCAATCAAGACCAGCTGCTCAGTCAGCGCCACCGATCACATCGGTATTCGTGGCTCCGCCACCACATGAAACTCCCATATATGATGTGCGTCCCACAATGAGGCTTCCTAGGTCTGCCAGTGAGCCAGTACTGAAGGTTCCAAATAGTCAGTATTATGCCCCTGAGCCTACTATGCAAGCGAATGAACCGTATGGGTACACTCAGCCACCTGCATTTCCATTTGATACGGAGAAACCTATCGCAGCAGAGGAACAGGATATCATAGTCCAGAAATTGAAAAGTTTAGAACAAGCTATGAGGAATTTGCAAGGAATCGGAGATTATAG
>NC_061122.1:227317960-227325086 GCF_002878395.1 Capsicum annuum | reverse complement strand
CGATTTACTTTAGCCTATCAAAACAGTCCACCATGGACTGTTTTGATAGGCTAAAGTAAATCGGCCATAACTCTTTGCTCCGATATTGGATTTGGGTGAAATCGGTATCGTTAGAAAGATAATTCAAAGGTATTTCATTTGATATAAATTAGGCCACCCAGTTCGTCCTGTACAAGTATTTATGATCGTTTGAAGTTGACCCTAAAAATCTGTTTTGAGAGGCTGAAGTAAAACGAGTATAACTCCTTACTCAGATGTTGGATTTGGATGAAACAATTGAATTGAAAAGAAGACTCAAAGATCTTTCTTTTGATATGTGGTAGCTCTCCTAGTTCATTATATTGAGGGAGTTATGATCATTCAAAGTTGACCCCAAAAACTGCCAGGCCTCAGTAGTTTTCCTGCACATTTACTGTTCACATCCCGGCCACCGTTTTAAAGTTTCGAACGTGCTCGCTTATATCCGAAACTTATCCGTTTTTGGAAATATTTATATCGTTGGAAAGCTTATTCAATAACCTTCGTATGGAACCATCGACGGGAAAATTCCGGTATAAATAAAGTCGATTCCTATACACCTATAATCAAACTATACACTTGAAACCATCTCAAAATAATCAATACTCATACTTAAACTCATATATACCTAACTTAGGATCAATAAATATACTCCAACACATATAACAATGGCTAATGCACGTAATTAAGTATGGGGTGTTACACATATGTTCCAAGGGAGATTATAATCAACCAACTTGAGAAAATGGTTGGAAAAATCTTTGAGGTCAATCGGATCAGCTTTTCTGAAGATGAATTGCCTGTTGAAGGTACAGGGAATAACCAGGGCCTTTACATTATAGTGAAGTATGAAGATTTCTACGTCACTCATGTCATGATTGATGGAGGTTCAGACACAAATATTTGCCCTATTTCTACTTTGCAAAAGTTGAATATTGGTGCTGATAGGATCAGGCCCAACAATGTATGTGTTAGGGCTTTCGATGGTGCAAAATACAAATTCCATTGGTGAAATAAAACTAATGTTGACCATAGGGCCTGTTGAGTTCGCCGTAGAGTTTCAAGTATTGAATGTAGAATCCTCTTATAATTTGTTGTTGGGAAGGCCGTGAATTCACAAGGCCAAGGCGGTTGCGTCTACACTGCACCAAATGATTAAGTTTGAGCATGACAGGCAAGAAGTGGTTATTCACGATGAAGGAGATTTGTCAGCCTACGAAGATTCTCCCTTGTCTCTTATTGAATCAAATAACGTAGAAGAGATATTCGTTTATCAAATTTTTTATACAATGCCAGTGAATCGTATCTTTGAATGACAGGCTATACCGGGACCGCAATTGTCTTCTGTTTCTATCATGATGGTGAGTGAACTTTGGAAATATGGATTTGAGCCAAGAAAGGGTTTGGGAGCATCTCTCCACGGTATAGTTCATCCCATATGTCCGAGTGAGAACGTGGGCACGTTTGGTCTGGGATTTGAGCCTACAGTTGAAGATCTGAAGAAAGTCAAGGGAAGGAAAAAGGAAATATGGTCACTCCCTCACCCAATGCCACTACTCACTGAATCATTTGTTAAGAGCGGTGTCACAAAGCATGTGGAATTTGAGGTTGAATTGGTTGATGACTTCCAGAACCTTTGTATTGAAGTTGATATGGTCGAAGCAGGAAAAGGTACCAGTATGGCAGACGTGCAATTCATAGGCCCAGCTGTCCGGCTCAATAATTGGGAAGTCACTCCTTTCCCCGTTAGGAGGGAGTTTTGGTAGTTTATTTTGTTTTTCTTTTTGTTTATCCAAGTTATTTCAAGGTTGTAATTCAGATTTTAGTTTGTTTATGTTATGTTGGTATCTATGTTTAAACCCTTCTATCTTTTATTTAATGAAATACAATGTCCCTTTTGTTTCGTGTCTAATATATTTTGTTTTTCTTTCTTACACAGTTCTCTTTATGCTGATTCTAATGACATGACATGCATGTAGAATTTTCAGCCTGATCTTAAAATCCAAACTAATTAAGATGTAATAAAGCAGGATGGGGAATATGATGAAGAAAAAGCACTAGAAGAAATAAGCAAAGAGTTGGAACAGTTTGAAGACAAATCGAATCCTAATTTGAATGAGACTGAGCCGATAAATCTAGGGGAACAAGAAGAGGTTAGGGAAACTAAAATCAGTGTACATGCCTTGCCACGGCTAAAACATGGAATGATTCAAGCATTAATTGATTATAAGGATGTTTTTGCATGGTCTTATGATGATATGTCTGGTTTAAGCACTGAATTAGTGGCTCACAAATTGCCAACTGATCCCGCGTTCCCTCCTGTCAGACAGAAGTTGAGGAAGTTTAAAATGGATGTAAGCATTAAAATTAAAGAGGAAATCATAAAACAACTTGAAGCCAAAGTAATTCAAGTAGCTCGCTATCCCATGTGGTTATCCAATGTTGTTCCCGTACCAAAGAAAGATGGCAAAATTCGAGTGTGTGTTGATTACCGTGATTTGAACAGAGCAAGTCCGAAAGATGATTTTCCACTGCCCAACATCCACATTTTGTTGGACAACTGTACTAAACACGAGGTTGCCTCTTTTGTGGATTGCTATGCCGGATATCACCAGATCATTATGGATGATGAAGACGCAGAGAAGATATCTTTTATCACACCATGGGGAACTTATTGTTATCGAGTGATGCCGTTCGGCTTGAAGAATGTTGGAGCAACGTACATGAGATCCATGACCACTATGTTTCATGATATGATGCATAAGGATATTGAGGTCTACGTGGATGATGTGATTATTAAGTTAAAAAGTCAGGCCGACCATGTTAAAGATTTAAGAAAGTTCTTTGAAAGGCTTCGCAGGTATAATCTCAAACTCAACCCAGCAAAATACATATTTGGAGTTCTGTCCGGGAAGCTGTTGGGGTTTGTAGTCAGCCGTCGGGGAATTGAATTGGATCCCTCAAAAATCAAAGCCATTCAGGATTTGCCCCCGCCCAAGAATAGAACGGAGGTGATGAGTTTGCTTGGTAGACTGAACTACATTAGCAGGTTTATTGCTCAACTCGCAACCACTTGTGAGCCCAGATTCAAGTTACTGAAAAAGAGTGATGCGGTAAAATAGACTGAAGAATGTCAGGAAGCGTTCGATCGAATCAAAAGATATTTGTCAAATCCGCCCGTGCTGGTACCCCCGGAGCCTGGTAGGCCTTTCATCTTATATTTATCAGTCATGGACAATTCTTTCGGTTATGTCCTGGGTCAACATGATGTCACGGGCAAAAAGGAGCAGGCTATTTATTATTCTAGCAAGAAGTTCACCACTTATGAGGCCAGGTATACTCTTCTTGAAAGGACGTGTTGTGCCTTAACTTGGGTAGCACAGAAGTTGAAGCATTATCTCTCATCCTATACTACTTATCTCATCTCCCGCATGGATCCTTTGAAGTATATCTTTCAGAAGCCTATGCCAACGGGTAGATTGGCAAAGTGGCAAATATTGCTTACCGAGTTCGACATTGTATATGTGACTCGAACCGCCATGAAAGCCCAAGCCTTGGCAGATCATCTTGTTGAGAATCCCATTAATAGAGAGTACGAGCCATTAAAGACATATTTTCCTAACGAAGAAATGTCGTGTGTCGATGAAGTCGTCATAGATGTAGATCCAGGTTGGAGGTTATTTTTCGATGGAGCTGTCAATATGAAAGGATTCGGAATAGGTGCGGTTCTTATCTCTGAATCGGGTCAACATTTCCCGATAATAGCACAACTTTAATTTTACTGTACTAATAATATGGCAGAGTATGAAGCCTATATTCTTGGTTTGATGTTAGCTGTTGATATAGGAGTCCACGAATTATTGGAGTTGGGAGATTCGAATTTGCTCGTCCATCAAATTCAAGGCGATTGGGAGACTCGAGATTTGAAGCTCATCCCGTATCGACAATGCTTGCAGGGGCTATGTCAACGGTTTGTGTTAGTAAAATTTAGGCATATTCCAAGGATTCGTAATGAAATTGCTGATGCTTTAGACACTCTGTCTTCAATGCTCCAACATCCTGAACAAGCTTACATCGATCCAATGCATATACAGAGTCGTGATCAGCATGCTTACTGTAATGCGATTGAAGAAGAGCACAATGGAGAACCTTAGTTCTTAGATATCAAGCGATACATTCAGTCAGGAGAACACCCAGCATATGCCACCAACGATCAAAAGAGGGTTATTAGGCATTTAGCTAATGGATTTTTCTTAAGTGGGGGAATCTTATATAAGAGAACCCCAGATCTGAGACTTTTGAGGTGTGTATATGCAAGAGAAGCCTCGACAATCATGATTGAAATACACTCTGGAGTATGCGGATCGCATATGAACGATTATGTCTTGTCAAAGAAGATTCCTCGAGCGGGTTATTACTGGATTACTATGGAAAGGGATTCTATTTAATTTATTCGAAAGTGTCATCAATGTCAGGTAGACGGTGATCTGATACGTTCTCCTCCTATTGAGTTGCATGCAATGGCCGCTCCATGGCCGTTCGTGGCTTGGGGAATGGATGTGATTGGACCGATTGAGCCGAAGGCATCAAATGGGCATAGATTCATTTTGGTAGCCATTGACTACTTCACAAAGTGGGTGGAAGCAGTAAATTTCAAGCCAGTGACAAAGAAAGCTATGGTAGATTTTGTTCATGCCAATATCATTTGTAGATTTGGAATTCCTAAGATGATCATTACAGACAATGCTGCCAATCTCAATAGTCATTTGATGCAAAAAGTGTGTCAATAGTTTAGGATCGCACATCAAAATTCTACTCCATATCGCTCAAAGGCCAATGGTGCTGTAGAAGCCGCCAATAAGAATATAAAAAAAGATACTGCGAAAAATGATACAAGGGTCTAGACAGTGGCATGAAAAATTACCGTTTGCATTGCTAGGTTATCGCACCACTGTTCGCACTTCAACAGGGGCAACTCCATATTTATTAGTATATGGGACAGAAGTAGTCATCCATGCAGAAGTTGAAATTCCCTCTCTTCGAGTCATTCTAGAAGCAGAGATTGATGATGACGAATGGGTAAAAACCCGACTGGAACATTTGAGCTTGATTGAGGAAAAAAGGCTAATGTCTGTGTGTCATGGCCAGTTGTATCAGAGGAGGATGGCTCGAGCGTATAACAAAAAGGCAAGTTCTCCCCTAACTGGCAAGGTCCTTTTATTGTGAAGAAAGTGTTGCCCAATGGAGCCTTATATTTGACAGATATTGAAGGAAAAATGGTAGAAATGACTATCAATGCTGATGCGGTCAAAAGATATTATGTATGATATTTGATCCTTTGTTGATTTTATTGCATGTTTAGTACTTGCATTTTTGAAGATTGATATGATGAAGTAATTTTATTCTTCTACCCAAACATTGTGTCATCCTTTGTTTACCCGTTTGAGCTTCATTTTAATTTTCTTTCATATCCCTCTTTTGGAATCAAAATAGAATCAAAGATAAATATCAAGAAAATAAGAATAAAAGAAGAGTCCGAAAAAAATCATCAATCAAAATCAAATCAAAACAAAGAACAAGCCGATGGAACTACGTGCGACCTGATTCTCCTCTCTTGGGAGTGAGATACGTAGGCTGCCCTATTTTGGGCTCGGTCCAACCAAATAAAGATCTAAGATTCACCCATTCAACAAAGATGGGGCATGAGTTAATGTGTTGTTTGAGTCGATTCCAAAAGTTGTAAGTCCCACCCCCACTTCAAGTATCGTTTGAGCCCCTTACCATCTTTTCTAACCTTAACCAAAAGCCAAGTTACAACCAAAGAAAGTCCTTCAGATTAATTTTTGATAATGTTAAGGCTAAGCATGCAATGGATATGATGATACATTATGAAGTACCGTTTGTCTCCCTCAGCATAAGAAATCAGGAAAGAAATACAAAAATGAGAGAGTCTCATTGCTGAAAACCCCCGTGGGCATCATAAGGCAATGGTGAGTTGAGAGAAAATGAAAATGAGAGAGTATTATTGGTGAAAACCCCCGTGGACATCATAAGGCGATGGTGAGTTGAGAGAAGATGAAAATGAGAGAGTCTTATTGGTGAAAACCCTTGCAGGCACCATAAGGCGATGGTGAGTGGGGAGAAATAAAAATGAGAGAGTCTTATTGGTGAAAACCCTCACGGGCACCGTAAGGCAATGGAGAGTTCAAGAGAAAAGTGAAAAGTGAGAAGAAAAAGATTTGTTTGCGAAAGTTTTCAAGATACCGTCATTCGAATGTGATGTATGAGTCCAATGGATTTGAAGAAGCGGCTCAGCGGCAAAGGCACGATGTCATTTATCAAAATAAAAGTCACCATAATTTCCTTACATTTTAAGTCAAGTCTGTGTCAAAATAAGTGAGAAAGAATTTCAAAATTCACTACCAGTCTTTCCAATTATACGAGGAAAAGCCAAGGAACAGCATAAGAAAGAAATATGATCATAATTCAACATGAAACAAAGGAAGTCTATCAACTGACAGGCTGTTGGATTCGTGGACACATTCAGATTGGGGAAAAGGGTGCACCTCAGAGGCATGGTAAAATGGAAACCCATTGTTTGAGTCAGAACTCATTTCCCTCAATCTGGGTTCGGGTCAATGATGCAGCAAGACAGGGCAAGTGTTAGCGATTTGGAACAAAGATGAAAGGAACGAGTGCTAGGCAGATACCTGAAAAGCCAAGATCTGCAAGCCACCACTAAGTTTTAACTGACACATTTTCTTTGTTGATATAGGGGCAAATTTGTTTCACTTGATTCAGCTACCATTGGAAATGCACATCCGTGAGATTTTACTTTATGTTCAGGACCCTCCTGAAAAATAGGATTTTACTTTATGATCAGGACCCTCCTGAAAAATGAGATTTTACTTTCTGTTCAGGACCCTCCTGAAAAATGGGATTTTACTTTATGTTCAGGACCCTCCTGAAAAATGAGATTTTACTTTATGATCAGGACCCTCCTGAAAAATGGGATTTTACTTTATATTCAGAACCCTTCTGAAAAATGGCATTTTACTTTATGTTCAGGACCTTCCTGAAAAATAGGATTTTACTTTATGTTCAGGAC